>NC_060139.1:934716295-935018299 GCF_021461385.2 Schistocerca piceifrons | reverse complement strand
AACAGTCGACGTTACATAAAGATGAGTTACGACCCGTGGCTCTACCCTTCATTCGCTCCATGCGAAACCCTACATTTCAGCAGGATAATGCAGGTCCTGTACGAGCCTTTGTGGATACAGAAAATGTTCGACCGCTGCCCTGGCCAGCACATTCTCCATATCTCTCACCAATTGAAAACGTCTGGTCAATGGTGGCCGAGCAACTGGCTCGACACAATACGCCAGGCACTACTCTTGATGAACTGTGGTATAGTGTTGAAGTTGCATGGGGAGATGTACTTGTACACGCCATCCAAGGTCTGTTTGACTCAATGTCCAGGCGCATCAAGGTCGTTATTACGGCCAGAGGTGGTTGTTCTGGGTACTGATTTCTCAGGATCTATGTACGCAAATTGCGTGAAAATGTAATCACATGTCAGTTCTAGTATAATATATTTGTCCAATGAATACCCGTTTATCATCTGCATATCTTCTTGGTGTACCAATTTTAATTGCCAGTGGTGTACAAATAGCTGCGTTTCAAGAAGAGAGCTGTCATTATCTTTTGGCAGAAAACAGAAGCATGGCTAACGTCCACAAGCACTTTGTGTATAGAGAACAGGCAGTGAACGAAAGCTCTGTGTGTCTTTCAGTGAGGCTTCTGTCATCATCGCAAGGTCGCGCAAACCTGACCGATTTCAAGCGTACCGGTCGGCCGCACACAGCTATGACTGCTTCAACGTTGGAACGTGCGGACACTATAATTCGAGGTGATCGACGGATCTCAAACACCTTGCTGCACAACTGGACGTCTCTCTTGGTAGTGCTGACGCGCCGTAGAGATGCTCACAAAATTTCTCTGGACTGTTCTTTCTCATCCATCCAATAGCCCAGATCTGGCTCCTTCCGACTTCCATTTGTTTGGTTCAATGAAGGATGCAACCCTCGGGAAGCAGTACGTGGGTGATAGGGAGGTTATTGATACAGCAAGACGTTGGCTCCAACGTAGACCAGTAGTGTGGTACCATGCTGGCCCTCCGACTAACATGCGTAACGCTGTTGCATCCATCGAAGATTACGTTGAAAAATACGTTTTTTTAGCCGAAAGAATGGGGAATAATTTAGTGTATTGGAATCCTGAAAAACCTGTTTTCAGAAAAGAAAGAGTGTTGCATTGCGTATTGAACGCCTCTCATATCACACTGCTGGCCGGTTTCTGCCTATGACCGCAATTACAATACGAGGTCTGTTCAAAAAAATTCCGGAACATTTGTAATTTTGTGCCAATAGTCTTTACAGTGTAACTGCCGGAAATTTCATTGTTGTCCACTACTGGCCATTAAAATCGCTACACCAAGAAATAATGCACATGATAAACGGGTATTCATTGGACAAATATGTTATACTAGAACTGACATGTGTTTACATTTTCACGCAATTTGCGTACATAGATCCTCAGAAATCAGTACCCGGAACAACCACCTGTGGCCGTAATAACGGCCTTGATACGCCTGGACTTTGAGTCCAACAGAGCTTGGATGGCGTGAACAAGTACAGCTGCCCATGCAGTTTCAACACGATACTACAGTTCATCTAGAGTAGTGACTGGCGTATTGTGACGAGCCAGTTGCTCGGCCACCATTGACCAGACGTTTTCAATTGGTGAGAGATCTGGAGAATGTTCTGGCCAGGGCAGCAGTCGAACATTTTCTGTATCCAGAAAGGACCGTACAGGACCTCCAACATGTGGTCGTGCATTATCCTGCTGAAATGTAGGGTTTCGCAGGGATCGAATGAAGGAGCCACGGGTCGCAACACATACGAAATGTAACGTCCACTGTTCAAAGTACCGCCAATGGGAACAAGAGGTGGCCGAGACGTGTAACCAATGGCACCCAATACCCTCACGGCGTGTGATACGCAAGTATGGCGATGAAGAATACACGCTTCCAATGTGCGTTCACCGCGATGTCACCAAACACGGATGCGACCGTCATGATGCTGTAAACAGAACCTGGATTCATCCGAAAAAATGACGTTTTGCCATTCGTGCACCCAGGTTCGTCGCTGAGAACATCATCGCAGACGCTCCTGTCTGTGAAGCAGTGTCAAGGGTAACCGCAGCCATGGTCTCCGAGGTGATAGTCCATGCTGCTGCAAACGTCGTCGAACTGTTCGTGCAGATGGTTGTTGTCTTGCAAACGTCCCCATTGTTGACTCAGGGATCGAGACGTGGCTGCACGATCCGTTACAGCCTTGCGGATAAGATGCCTGTCATTTCGACTGCTAGTGATACGAGGCTGTTGGGATCCAGCACGGCGTTCCGTATTACCCTCCAGATCCCACCGATTCCATATTCTGCTAACAGTCATTGGATCTCGACCAACGCGAGCAGCAATGTCGCGATACGATAAACCGCAATCGCGATAGGCTACAATCCGATCTTTATCAAAGTCGGAATCGTGATGGTACGCATTTCTCCTTCTTACACGAGGCATCACAACAACGTTTCACCAGGCGACGCCGGTCAATGCTGTTTGTGTATGAGAAATCGGTTGGAAACTTTCCTTCCTCATGTCAGCACGTTGTAGGTGTCGCCACCGGCGCCAACCTTGTGTGAATGCTCTGAAAAGCTAATCATTTGCATATCATAGCATCTTCTTCCTGTCGGTTGAATTTCGCGTCTGTATCACGTCATCTTCATGGTGTAGCAGTTTTAATTGTCAGTAGTGTATGTTTGTCAGTTATTGTTCAGTGCTGTTATGAGTAGAACGTTGTGTCGCACAGTTTGCCAATTTCGAGATGGCAGAGTCAGAGGAGCAACGCGTCTACATTAAATTTTGCATGAAACTCAAGAAAATCCTTACAGAGACCCACCTAATGATGCAGGAAGCCTGCGGTGATGAGTGCTGAAGCCAAACTCGGTGCTACGAATGGTTCACACGGTTTAAAAATGGCCGGACGGAAATTAAAGGTGGCGGTCGTTCAGGATGCCCTTCGACGTCTCCCGACGACGCTCGTGTCAGGAACGTCAACGAAATTATGAGTGCTAGTCGAAGACTAACTTGTCCGCGAGATTGCAGAAGAATGTAACATTTCAGTTGGATCATGTCATGAAATCCTGACGCAGCATCTTTAAATGCATTATGTTGCCGCTAAGTTCGCCCCACGCCTCATGAGCCAAGACCAGAAACACCTACGCCTCGAAATCCTTGTGAAGAGCTTTTGGATTGTGCGAATGAGATGTTCCTTAAGAGAAACATAAGTGCTGATGAGACCTGAGGCTACGGTTGTGATGTTGAGACCAAGGGGTTCAATCTTCAGTATGGGTCGGAAAAGAAAAGCTCGTCTTGTCAGGTGAAATGTCAAAGTCATGCTGGTACTTTTCTTTGACTTTGAAGGATTAGATTATCATAAATTCGTGCCACAGGGATAAAATGTTAATCCATGGTACTATTAGGACGTGTTGCGATGCCTGCGAGAAAATGTGAGAAGGAAACGGCCTGAAATGTGGCTAGACATTTCATGGCTCTTGTATCACGACAACCCACACACATATTCATCACTGTTGGTGCATGACTATTGCACATCAAACGACATCATCCTCCATACTCTCCAGACTGTTCCTTACGGACTTTTATTTCCAAAGTTGAAAACCTTGTTGAAAGAAGGAATATTTGCAACGATAAACGAGATAAAAGATAATGCGTAGATGGCACTTCGTGCGATCCAACAAGAGACGTGCCAAGATTGCTTCCGGAAGTGGAAACAGCGTTGGGAGCGGTGTATCAATTCTGGAAGAGAGTATTTCGAAGGAGAGCATGCACAAGAAGTAAAAGATAAGCGTAGAAAAATTTTGTGAACAAAGTACCGGAATATTTTGAACAGACCCCGTACAAACACAGAAACAACGTAAGACTCGTAGTAAACATCGTTATCCTGTGCATAATACAATTGTTATATTATATACATTTCGTTGGTGATGCAATAAACCTGTTTCGTGCTACATAAGAAAAGACACTTGTTCGCACCCGCACACGTTGAAACTGAACACATACGATCCTGCGCATTACAACTTGCTTCCGAGACACTGATCAGTTTCCCAGTGCTCTCGTCCTGAATAAGTTCGATAAAAAAGGAAGTTTACATTCTGCACTGTGGCACTGATATCTTTGTTTTCGCTTGAAGTTCCCATGTGATTAAATAAGCTTATTCACCAAAGCATACGCTGGACATACACTGACAAACCACAATATTGTGACCATCTGCTTGACAGTGCCCTGACCCACGTTTGGAAAGTACAGCAGGAATTCTACAAGCCCTTGGCAGCTTTCCGGAGGTATGTGGCCCCAGGTGTCTATGAACAGGTTACGTCATTTCCGTAAGATATGGACCGATGGGTTGTGGTTACGGAGCTGGCACTCGATAGCTCCCACACACTTCCCATCGGGTTCAGACCATGCGAATTAGCTGGTCAATACATCAACGTGCGTTCACTATCATGTTCTTCAAACCACTGTAGCATGATTGTGGCCTTGGGACACGGACTGTTAGCCAGCTGGATGAGGCCGTCGCGGTCGGGAAAGATATTGGCTCTGAGCACTATGGGAATTAACTTCTGAGGTCATCAGTCCCCTAGAACTTAGAACTACTTAAACCTAACTAACCTAAGGACATCACACACATCCATGCCCGAGGCAGGATTCGAACCTGCGACCGTAGCGGTCACGCGGTTCCAGACTGTAGCGCCTAGAACCGCTCGGCCACTCTGGCCGGCTCGGGAAAGATATCAAGCAGGTGGTTTACAATAATGTTCACCTAGTCCATAGCTGTCATGATGGCTTCGATTATTGCCGCAGACCCCAAGTGAATCTCCTGCATAGCATAGTACTGCCTCCATCGGCCTTTGTCGGTGGCAGGTGTCATTTTGAGCACATTCCGCTGGTGACAGCGATACCGACCAACGGTCTTGCCACAGTGGTAACACCGGTTCCCGTCCGATCACCGAAGTTAGGCGCTGTCGGGCTGTGCTAGCACTGGGATGGATGGCCATCCGGTCTGCCGAGCGCTGTTGGCAAGCAGGGTGCACTCAGTCGTTGTGAGGCAAACTGAGGAGCTACTTGATTTAGAAGTAGCGGCTCCAGTCTCGTAAACCAAAAGAATTGGATGGGATTCCAATTCGGTTTTACAGAGAGTACTCTACTGCATTGGCTCCTTACTTAGCTTGCATTTATCGCGAATCTCTTGCCCAACGTAAAGTCCCGAGCAACTGGAAAAAAGCGCAGGTGACGCCTTTATATAAGAAGGGTAGAAGGACGGATCCTCAGAATTACAGACCAATATCCTTAACATCGGTTTGTTGAAGGATTTCGAACATATTCTCAGTTCGAATATAATGAATTTCCTTGAGACAGAGAAGTTGCTGTCCATGCATCAGCACGGCTTTAGAAAGCATCGCTCCTGCGAAACGCAACTCGCCCTTTTTTCACATAATATCTTGCGAACCATGGATGAAGAGTATCAGACGGATGCCATATTCCTTGACTTCCGGAAAGCGTTTGACTCGGTGCCCCACTGCAGACTCCTAACTAAGGTACGAGCATATGGGATTTCTTCCCAAATATGTGAGTGGCTCGAAGACTTCTTAAGTAATAGAACCCAGTACGTTGTCCTCGATGGTGAGTGTTCATCTGAGGTGAGGGTATCATCTGGAGTTCCCCATGGAAGTGTGGTAGGTCCGCTGTTGTTTTCTATCTACATAAACGATCTTTTGGATAGGGTGGATAGCAATGTGCGGCTGTTTGCTGATGATGCTGTGGTGTACGGGAAGGTGTCGTCGTTGAGTGACTGTAGGAGGATACAAGATGACTTGGACAGGATTTGTGATTGGTGTAAAGAATGGCAGCTAACTCTAAATATAGATAAATGTAAATTAATGTAGATGAATAGGAAAAAGAATCCCGTAATGTTTGAATACTTCATCAGTAGTGTAGCGCTTGACACAGTCACGTCGATTAAATATTTGGGCGTAACATTGCAGAGCGATATGAAGTGGGACAAGCATGTAATGTCAGTTGTGGGGAAGGCGGATAGTCGTCTTCGGTTCAATGGTAGAATTTTGGGAAGATGTGGTTCATCTGTAAAGGAGACCGCTTATAAAACACTAATACGACCTATTCTTGAGTACTGCTCGAGCGTTTGGGATCCCTATCAGGTTGGATTGAGGGAGGACATAGAAGCAATTCAGAGGCGGGCTGCTAGGTTTGATCATCGCGCGAGTGTTACGGAAATGCTTCAGGAACTCCGGTGGGCGTCTCTAGAGGAAAGGAGGCGTTCTTTTCGTGAATCGCTACTGAGGAAATTTAGAGAACCAGCATTTGAGGCTGACTGCAGTACAGTTTTACTGCCGCCAACTTATATTTCGCGGAAAGACCACAAAGATAAGACAGATAGGGCTCGTACAGAGGCATATAGGCAGTCATTTTTCCCTCGCTCTGTTTGGGAGAGAAGATGCTAGTTGTAGTACGAGGTACCCTCCGCCACGCACCGTATGGTTGATTGCGGAGTATGTGTGTAGATATGTAAACTGACATACGGCCGGAAGAGCGGACTGCTGAGCACATGCTCCTCCATATCCGCATCCAATGACGCCCGTGGGCTGGGCATGACACAGCGGCCGGTCGTTACCGTTGGGCGTTCATGGCCTGTTCAGGCGGAGTTCAGTTTTTTTTTAGACAGCGAAACCGAGCACCAAGATACGTACCTCGTCCGACTAACATTGATCCACTATCCGATCTCGATGATCCCATGTCCACAGAAATTGTAACTGACCGTGTCGTAAGGTCTGGGAAGATGTAGACATCGTCTGCTACAGAGCCCCAAGTTCAACAACGTGCACTGAACGGCGGCTTGGAAACACTTGTGCCTGCATCCGTGTTGTACTCTATCGTCGTATGGGGTACAGACCGCCGCCTACATTGTTTTATAGTACAGGCCAGCCTTCGGCATCAACGTTCTGTAATGAGACGTGAATGTTCAACACCTTGTCGCCTGCACATGGTTTCACCGCCCTTCAACCACTTTCCAGAGATACGACAGTAGCACGCCAGCAGCCCACGAGCTTCGCCGTTTCCGAGATGCTAGTTCGCAGCTGCGTGACCATAACAATCTGGCCTTTGTCAAAGTCGCTTCTGTCAGTGGATTTCCCCATTAGCAACCCCTATCGAACGACTTTCCATTGGTCTCTCCTCCGCTTATATCCTTGCCTGCATCTGTTCCTTAGCGCTTTACGAGCCTACAGCTCCACCGGCGGTATTCAGTTTCACGGTGAGCAGTGGCTGTTACGTCTGGTTCATCTGCGTCCACAGTAGTCTTTTCAGAAGGCCCGCGTCTCCGCAAGCACTGTTCTATTTGCATACGTTTGTTTTGCGTTGTTGGCCTAGAAGGGGGCTGACAGACAGAAATACGGCTTTTGGAACGTTCCCCGACTAAATCCGGCTAGACTGACGCCAGAAGACGAGACGTGCACAGACTGCAATAAACACTGTCGCCAGTATGTCGTGTTACATTCGTGAGCCTTTCTAATGGAAGCATAAGCGCCAAGGGAATTCAGTTAAAGTCTACACTAATGATTTATTGAAAGTAATTTGTAATAAACAATTAATAATACATTTTAATTAGTGGAAGTGACAGGTTCAGAACTCATCTCTACGCAACATTGTTTCTTACTCAAGGCAGTTACATATAATATTGAACAGATTGTTATTATATATGTGATAACATGGTACGTTATTATAGTCTGTTATCAGTTGGTATGTGCTCTGTGTACTTTTACTGAAATTTCTTCCAGTCATCAATAATGTGCTGGCCCTGGTGATTACACATCGAGCGTCAATGAAATAGAGGGTGTTGCAAGAAGACTAGTCAGATTTCAGACAATTTTTTCTACAGGAATTAATAAAAATCCTTTGGGTAATACTTAATTTCCGCACATGACTAAACAAAGCTAGTTTCAGAAGAATGTATATTCTCGGATCATACAGAACGCTGACTTCATCTCCATCACTTGTACTATCCTTTCACTGCTCCTGCTTCTCCCTGATATAATGTATATTCTTCCAGGTATTTAAATGTTTGCACCTTTCGCATAGCGCCTCCTTGTGTTTTACAGTCTCCTGCGCTATTCGGTGTCCTTTTCTTGAAGCAGGCAATCCCTAGTTCTACCCTTCCGGCTATCTTGATTAGAGTATCGAGTTCTTGCTTTTTCTTCGGTGTCATTGTCAGGTGGAGCCCATATATGGTGGGGTATACGCTATTTCGAAGCACAAACATGTTGAGGATCTTTCGAAGATGGGTCATTGCTGGTATGATTTGTTGTGACAAAATTGTTGCAAATATTTGATTACTGGTTAAAAAACCTCCATATTAGATTGTTTTCGTATTATAGCGCTTCGGCACATCCAAGGCTTCGGCACATTGAAGATTTACCTGTAGGTAGTCAGGTGTAGGATGTTCGCATGCTGATATATTCAAATACTTTCTTATTCACCATCGTTTTTTCTAAAAGATTCTGGGTCTTTGTTATTAATTTAATAGAAGTGCTCTAATATTCGATGTTATCTAAATATAAAAGAGCTCTTTCTCGGAAGTGGGGTTGTTCGATTTTGTGAACATGTCAACATGGGCCAACGAACTGCAAGATTGCTTTCTATATCACTGCCTGATCTGATCGCAATTCAGTATTTATTTATTCATCTCGATAAAAGGAAGTTCTAGTTTTTGGGACACATAATTCGTTTATAAATATTGTTTATGATTGTATACACAATCATGTATGATGTAAACACACACACACACACACACACACACACACACACACACACACACAGAATCTGCCAGTAATATTGCAGTAAATAAATGAATGTTTTTGGCTTTATCTACGAGAGAGTGTCCACAGCTTACAATTAGAAGTTATACACTTTCTTGTCTGCAATCTTGTACTTTACATTTTATAAAAATCCTGCTATAGAACAGAAGCAGTTATTTAGTGGGTCTAACCTTAGGGTTTTACTAAAAAGTGAGAATAATTAAATTATTTTTATCTTATATGGGAAACTATTATAAATTTGTGTCGCACCTTTTGTAATGGAACTTTTATAAGCAGATGACTTCACTGAATGGACATGGATCTTTCCTTTCTGCCTTACAACACGTTGTTGGATATTGAAGTTTTTAGTTATGTACTAGTGATAGTCTCTATCCAATATTGTTTCCTTTTTAATTAGTGAAAGTATCAATGATAAAATTGTCCCAAATTAATGATTCAACAAACCTGCATCTGACTGCGACTGCGAACTTGTTTCTTGCACTCCTCCATTTTGCCAGTAATGAAACATACACTCCTGGAAATTGAAATAAGAACACCGTGAATTCATTGTCCCAGGAAGGGGAAACTTTATTGACACATTCCTGGGGTCAGATACATCACATGATCACACTGACAGAACCAGAGGCACATAGACACAGGCAACAGAGCATGCACAACGTCGGCACTAGTACAGTGTATATCCACCTTTCGCAGCAATGCAGGCTGCTATTCTCCCATGGAGACGATCGTAGAGATGCTGGATGTAGTCCTGTGGAACGGCTTGCCATGCCATTTCCACCTGGCGCTTCAGTTGGACCAGCGTTCGTGTTGGACGTGCAGACCGCGTGAGACGACGCTTCATCCAGTCCCAAACATGCTCAATGGAGGACAGATCCGGAGATCTTGCTGGCCAGGGTAGTTGACTTACACCTTCTAGAGCACGTTGGGTGGCACGGGATACATGCGGACGTGCATTGTCCTGTTGGAACAGCAAGTTCCCTTGCCGGTCTAGGAATGGTAGAACGATGGGTTCGATGACGGTTTGGATGTACCGTGCACTATTCAGTGTCCCCTCGACGATCACCAGTGGTGTACGGCCAGTGTAGGAGATCGCTCCCCACACCATGATGCCGGGTGTTGGCCCTGTGGGCCTCGGTCGTATGCAGTCCTGATTGTGGCGCTCACCTGCACGGCGCCAAACACGCATACGACCATCATTGGCACCAAAGCAGAAGCGACTCTCATCGCTGAAGACGACACGTCTCCATTCGTCCCTCCATTCACCCCTGTCGCGACACCACTGGAGGCGGGCTGCACGATGTTGGGGCGTGAGCGGAAGACGGCCTAACGGTGTGCGGGACCGTAGCCCAGCTTCATGGAGACGGTTGCGAATGGTCCTCGCCGATACCCTAGGAGCAACAGTGTCCCTAATTTGCTGGGACGTGGCGGTGCGGTCCCCTACGGCACTGCGTAGGATCCTACGGTCTTGGCGTGCATCCGTGCGTCGCTGCGGTCCGGTCCCAGGTCGACGGGCACGTGCACCTTCCGCCGACCACTGGCGACAACATCGATGTACTGTGGAGACCTCACGCCCCACGTGTTGAGCAATTCGGCGGTACGTCCACCCGGCCTCCCGCATGCCCACTATACGCCATCGCTCAAAGCCCGTCAACTGAACATACGGTTCACGTCCACGCTGTCGCGGCATGCTACCAGTGTTAAAGACTGCGATGGAGCTCCGTATGCCACGGCAAACTGGCTGACACTGACGGCGGCGGTGAACAAATGCTGCGCAGCTAGCGCCATTCGACGGCCGACACCGCGCTTCCTGGTGTGTCCGCTGTGCCGTGCGTGTGATCATTGCTTGTACAGCCCTCTCGCAGTGTCCGGAGCAAGTATGGTGGGTCTGACACACCGGTGTCAATGTGTTCTTTTTTCCATTTCCAGGAGTGTATATTTGACTCAGCAATCAAGTTTAAGAGACTAATGCCATTTGTGCAATGGCATTAAGATGGTACTGAAAATTTAACTTGTGGCCCTGATGTTTAATTAATGAAATTATATCTTGCCTTGAATAGTTCCAGTTGTGCAGTGGCATAAAATTAGTTATTTGAAATAACTTTGCTCTGACAACTTTAGTTATACCATAATCGATTTCAAACCATGAACTGCAAGTATATATTGCCTAGAGGCCTCATTTTCTTTACGTTCTTCCATTGGTGAGTAACTTTACTTTACTACTCATTTTCCTATTCAGTACAAGCAAAGGATGTGGACTATGTTTCAGGCTGTTATATTTAAACACAATGCTGATCTCAATATATATTTATAAAATTTTAAGTCATACACAAAACTGCCATTTTCAACATTTTTGTAGCATGAATCACTCTGACAAAAATTTTTACATAACGCTTACTGCATCAAACCTTGGACTTACACATCCTAACTCTGAACATTATCTAACAAAAACCATTTTTAAATAATTATATATGTTGCTCGAACAGTCCACGGATATACTGCCGGTTCATAGTGTCCAACGGGCACAATATTTCGGCGGTCAGACATGTCGCAATCTCGACTGTTCGAGCAACAAATTCGCCGGGAGAAACTGAAGAATCACATTGTATATGTTCTCTCATTTACGTGCTAAAGTTTGATCAGTGTAAATTGCGCAGCGCTAGTCCTACCTTAAAGCTGTTGCCACATGTCTGCTTCCTCTGGGCACCTCACTGCGAATCCCGAGTTTTTTATTGTGAGCGCCCGGCTCTCCTAACCGTCAAAGATCCTCCTAAAAGATATTATACTCATTCCTCCTTGCGGTTGTCAACTACCGACTTTATTTTCTGGATCTACCCTTATCAGACCTTAGCACATACCTTTCACTAGTTTTTCTCCTCCGTGTGTTGCTGTGGCTCAAGTCTGGTTTATGGAAAAGGAAGGAAAAGAAAGCACACGTTTCTAATTTGTAAGGGAATTGGATATACGTCCACATCTCCTTCTTCTCCTCACCTCCAATGGTCTCCATCCATCCCCTCCTCCTTCCCCTTCTTTGTCCATCTCTTCCTCCTCGCCACTCTCTCTGTCCATCACCTCCTCTCCCCACTCTATGTCCATTTTCTCCTCCTCCTCTCTCTCCAGCTCCTCCTGTCTTTCTATCTCCTCCGGCCCCCCCTCTCTCTCTCTCTCCTTCTCTAAGCCCATTACCTCCTCGTTCTCCCTTTCTCTGTCCATCTCCTCCTCCTCTCTCTCCACCTCCTCCTACCCACACTCTCTCTCCCCCTCGCTCTGTCCATCACCTCCTGTCCCCTTTCTGCGTCCATCTCGTCCTACCCTCCTCTGTTTCCCTTCCTGCCCTCTGTCTCTGGCCATATCCTCCTTCCCGCTTTCTAAGTCCATTCCCTCCCACTTGTCGGGCCGTCTCCCTCCCCCCCCCCCCCCTCCCTTTCTCTCTGGCTTCGAGCTGTTTTACTGTTTTTGCAAATTCAGATCTGTATTAGTATTCTAATCATAAGCCGATAAGACATAAATACAACTTTTCTGTTTTGTGTGTGTGTGTGTGCCCAAACTTTTATTAAAGTAATGTGTAAAAATTTGAAGTAAATAGGTCAACAGCTTTTCGAGTACTTTTTGGGGTTTTTGGTTACAATGTTGCCCTTTATATATTACATATACATTAATATATTATCTGTTTTGAAATATATAGTCCATGTCCGTCCAAATGTTTATTAGAGTATTGCGTAAAAATTTGAAGTAAATAGGTCAACAGCTTTTCGAGAGTTTTGAAAACAACTTTTCCACTTTATATATTAAGTATTTATTTATACGTTGCATGCATTAAAATATAGGTATATAAAAACACGAGTGTATTCGAATGAAACGTTGTCTCACAATTTTGAACCAATCGGTGAAGAAATGTCGGAGATTTGAGATTTTGAACAAATGAACGTTTTTACTTGCATTTTAATAGAGCCAACGTAGGATTTTTACGCCGGTTCATTTTGTGCGATCAGCGAGCAGATAGAGCCAACATCTGCGCTGAGGTCACAAATCGTGACTTGGAGTTCAATTGGTGTGATGCACAAGCTCGTTTCTAAGCTTACACCATCCACGATGTAAAGTAGGTGAGGCGTACTTAACGATGCGAAACACTTCCCGTATGAGGACGACATCAGAGTTAGCTGCACCGCATCGATAGCATCTTGATCGCGTGGGAGTAAATTGGCTTAGGCTATACGTTCATGAAGGCTTACGGCTGTTCGTTTTATATTTGCAGTTGCGTGGCTTCGCGCCAGATTTGCACCTCAGCAGTTTGCGACGATCGGTGAGGGAGAGCGAGAGAGAGATTGAGAGGAGGGTAGTTTGGGTCAGCGGGTGGGGCGTGAGTGGGAGAGGGGGGGGGGGGGCGCCAGTAGGCGGCGTGGGCGTGCAGACGCGGAACTGCCGCACTGGGTCACGCAGCCACAGCCGCAGCGGCTGGGTCAACGCCTGGTGCGGCGGAGGTGGCTGCGAAACGCGGTGCAGCCCGCACCACTGGAGCCAGGGGAAAGCGCCACGCTGTACTGGACACTACCTGCCAATCTCGCAACATCTGAGTCTCTCTCTTCCGCTTGGTGCGAACCGAACAAGTGGACAACTCTTTTCACAGGCTTTGTTTGTAAACCTCCTCTACAGGGTGGCGCACGAAAAACTGGCCCCGAGTACACATTGTTCGCCTATTATGCACGAATTCCCTCCATGAGCAGATAAAACATGAAACATATAAACATAACAAATAATCTAACGCAAAGATCTATATTTACTGAAAAGAGATCGGTCGGTGTGGCCGAGCGGTACTAGGCGCTTCAGTCTGGAACCACGCCGCCGCTACGGTCGCAGGTTCGAATCCTGCCTCTGGCATGGATGTGTGTGATGTCCTCAGATGTTAAGTCCCATAGTGCTCAGAGCCATTTGAACCAATTTTTTGAACTGAATGGATCTTGTCTTTTGCAGCTCCTGGAAATGAACCTTTCCTTCGATGCAATTTTCGCGCTTCCTGACATATTATTGTGCACTTCGCGCAGCTCTGTCGCATCAGTTCTCAGAATTTCATTACGAATATTGTCCTTCAAGTCGTCTAACTGTGGTATCGATAGCTACAATGCAACGACGTAGGTACAAGTTCTTAGGTTGGCACTACGACACCGACGACAGCGTCCTCTAGCCGGCGCTGTGCAGCTCTACGAGCGCCGCTCCGGATTCAGCCCATTTCATTCCGAATAGACGACCAAGCAACACTGTTTCTAGTTCACAACGGGCGAGCCACTACAGATTTTGCCTTTGAAACTTCTAGCCGATGTTAGATCTGACTGATGTATAGCTTCGCATCTACGTGCTCATCTCAGCCGAAGTTATGTATTCTTATTCTTCCTGTAGTAAAGGTTATTTCAATTCAAACGAAGCATTTCACATTTTCCTGCTCCTACTCACTTCCTACATTCGGCCTACCCTTCAGTTTACAGGAGCAGACCCACGCGCCGCCTACCAGGCGGTATACAAAACGTTATTGGGTTATTTGTGTACACTTTTCCCTTTAGACTGCCCCACAGATGAAAGTCACAGTTGATTAGGTGCGACGAACTTGGCGGCTACTGTCCTTTGCTAACAGTTCTTTCTTCTGTGAATCTTTCATGAATCCGTGAGATTGACTCGCGTGAATTGTGACAGGTCATCCCATCCTATTCAAACACAGGCTACGTACGTACATTGGGGGGGGGGGGGGGGGGACATGGTTAACTGTGTGTAAAATTCCTCAAAGACTGGCATATACACAATCCGACTTGCTCACACGGCACACCGCACACTGATTTTTTCACCGTGGAAATGTTGTACATCCACATTTACATCTACATCTACACAGATACTCCGCACCATACGGTACGTGGCAGTGTTTACCCTGTACCACTACTAGCCATTTCCTTTCCTGTTCCACTCGCAAATAGAGCGAGGGAGAAATGACTACGTGCCTCTGCATGAGCCCGAATTTCTCGTGTCTTATCTTCGTGGTCCTTACGCGCGAAATACACACATCAAAAAACGTTTTGCATCACCTCGGTTGCTAGAGTTGCTGCACCTGTAAAGAAAACTGGAACAGAGATCAACATAAACATCATTTCCGCTATTTTTATTGCTCATGGAAACCATACATTGTATGTTGCACCACCATACAGCGAGACCATCGGAGGTGGTGGTCCAGACTGCTGTACACATAGGTACCTCTAATACCCAGCAGCACGTCCTCTTGCATTGATTCGTGCCTGTATTCGCCGTGGCATACAATCCACAAGTTCATCAAGGCACTGTTGGTCCAGATTGTCCCACTCCTCAACGGCGATTCGGCGTAGATCTCTCAGAGTGGTTGGTGGGTCACGTCGCCCATAAACAGCCCTTTTCAATCTATCCCAGGCGTGTTCGATAGGGTTCATGTCTGGAGAACATGCTGGCCACTCTGGTCGAGCGATGTCGTTGTCTTGAAGGAAGTCATTCACAAGATGTGCACGACGGGAGCGCGGACTGTCGTCCATTAGGACGAATTCCTCGCCAATATGCTGCCGATATGGTTACACTATCGTATCGTACAACCGTTACGGTGCCTTCCATGACCACCTGCAGAGTACGTCGCCCCCTCATGATGCTACCCCAAAACAGCAGGGAACCTCCTTCTCCACCTTACTGCCCTCGCTGGACAGTGTATCTAACGCGTTTAGCCGGACCCGGTTGCCTCCAAACACGTCTCCGACTATTGTCTGGTTGAAGTCATATGCAACGCGCATCGGTGAAGAGAACGTGATGCCAACCCTGAGAGGTCCATTTGGCATGTTGTTGGGCCTATATGCACCGCCCTGTACGGTGCCGTGGTTGCAAAGATAGACCTCGCCGTGGACCTCGGGAGTGAAGTTGCGCATCATGCAGCCTATTGCGCCCAGTTTGAGTTGTAACACGACGTCCTGTGGCTGCACGAAAAGCATTAATCAACATGGTGGCGTTGCTTTCAGGGTTCCTCGGAGCCATAATCCGTAGGCAGCGGTCATCCACTGCAATAGTAGCCCTTGGGCGGCCGGAGCGAGGCATGTCATCGACAGTTCCTGTCTCTCTATATTTCCTCCAAATCCGAACAACATCACTTTGGTTCACTTCGAGACACCTGGACACTTCTCTTGTTGAGAGCCCTTCCTGGCACAATGGGTAACAATGCGGACGCGATCGAACCTCGGTATTGACCGTCTAGCCATGGTTGAACTACAGAAAAAACGAGCTGTGTACCTCCTTCCTGGTGGAATGACTGGAACTGATCGGCTGTCGGACCCCCTCAGTCTAATAGGTGCTCCTCACGCATGGTTGTTTACACATTTGGGCGAGTTTAGTGACATCTCTGTACAGTGTCTCTGATACAATATCCACAGTCAACGTCTATCTTCAGGAGTTCTGGGAACTGGGGTGGTGCAAAACTTTTTTTGATGTGTGTATGTTGGCTGCAGTCGAATCGTTCATCAGCCAGCTCCAAATGCCGGTCCTATAAATTTTCTGAACATTGTTTCTCGAAAAGAACGTCGCCTTCCTTCCAGGGATTCCCGTTTGAGTTCCTGAAGCATCTCCCTAACATGTGTCGTTCAAACTTACCGGTAACAAATCTAACAGCCCGTCCCTGAATTGCTTCGATGTCTTCCTTCAATCCGACCTGGTACGGATCCAAAACACTCTAGCAGTACTCAAGAAGAGGTCTCACCAACGTCCTATATGCTATCTCCTTTACAGGTGAACGACTCTTTCCTAAAATTCTCCCAATAAATCGAAGTCGTCCATTCGCCTACCCTATCACAGTTTTCACATGTTCGTTTCACCTCACAACGCTTTGCAACGTTACGTCCAGATATTTAAACGACATGGCTGTGTCAAGCAGGGCACAAGTAACACTGTATCTGAACATTACAGGTTTGTTCTCCCTACTCATCTGCATTTTTCCACATTTAGGGCTAGCTGCCATTCACAACACCAAACGGAAATTTTATCTAAGTTGTCTTTATCTTCCTACAGTCATTCAACTTCGACACCTTACCTCACACTACGGTATCAACAGCAAACGAACGCAGATTGCTGCCCACCTTGTCTTCCAAATCATATATGTATACAGAGAACAACAGCGGTCTAATAACACTTCTATGAGACACTCTTGACGATTTGTCTCTGGTGAACACTCGCCGTCGAGGACAACATACTGCGCTCTCATTCTTAAAAAGTCTTCGAGCCACTCACGCGTCTGTGAACTTATTCCATATGCTCGTACGTTCGTTAACAGCCTGCAATGAGGCACCGTGTCAAATGCTTTCCGGAAATCTAGAACTATGCGCTATCTTCCTTCTTCAGTTCTTGATCACATATCGTTTTGTAGGGCTTCATCCCAGTATGGTGTAAAACAGTTTGACAATACCTATGCGAAACGTTCACTTGTTACGACAATTTACGTATCGACTTTTTTGGACCTTGGATCATTCGTACTCGATTATTCGCGATCACAGCAGGTATATGAACACATGGGGCTCGATTCTTTTTTGCATTTGCAGCTGACGCTATAGTATTCCATTGTGTCACCAAAATCTGTGTACTGCTCGTTTCCGGTATGAAAACGCTAGGAAACCTCATTGCAAAAATGTGCCGCGTTTCCTTAAATGAACCGGTGGACACGTACGCCTCAACTATTTTGATTCTTTCTTCAAGAGGATACATCTCGCTGAGATATTTACTTCACACACATTAACCAAGTCAGAAAGGCTTTCAAACTGACAATACAAAATGTACTCGCAGCACTTTCGAAATAATAATGATAATAGGCGGGTGACAATGAGCAATCTCGTACTCGGGGCCGGTTTTTCGTGCGCCGCTACATCCACATCGTAGTCCGCAAGGTACCTAACGGTGTGTGGTGGAGGGTACTTCTGGTACCCTGTTCCACTCGCGATTGGCGCGTGGGTAGAATGATCGTCAACAAGCTTCTGTACTGGTTCTAAATTCTCGAATTTTCTCGTCCTGGTCTTTTCGTGATATTTATGGGAGAGGAAATAATGTATTGTCCGGCTCATCACGGGAAGAATCTCATGAAATTTCAATAATAAGCCTCTCCGTGATGCACAACGCTTGGGGCCTTTCCTAGATGTTTCTCTCACGCTTGTGGAGGTGTTAGCAATCGTTTCGCCCTGTACTGGCAAAATATAAAATACAGTCACACCTTCATGCAGGAGAGTAAATTACGAGTCCAATGGTCTCAATCACTTGCGTGCGTAGTTAATGAGTTCGAAGACTTAATATGTAAACTTCCTCTATAAAATCAATTTTGCTCCGTATCCCAAACGCGCCGATGTGTTGCTGAAGCACAAGACCATCGGGTGGTAAGGTGAAGATAATTTTAACAAATTAAATGGTTCAAATGGCTCTGAACACTATGGGACTTAACATCTGAGGTCATCAGTCCCCTAGAACTTAGAACTACTTAAACCTAACTAATCTAAGGACATCACACACATCCATGCCCGAGACATGATTCGAACCTGCGACCGTAGCGGTCGCACGATTCCAGATTGGAGCGCCTAGAATCGCTCGACCACTGCGGCCGGCTAATTTTAACACCCACCAAAAAAGGTCCCAAGACGAAGTGTATCGTTGAAAGAAAAGAGCTGTTTAGTTCTAGTTGCCTTAGCGGCTACGTTGGCGCAGAGGAAGGCCTTTTTTCTCGGTGTGTCAGAATGAGCCACTTCAGAAAAGCCAGCCTAAGAGCCGGAAAGTTGACTCTGTTCTGCATAATAAGCAGCAGGAGAGGTCACCGCAGTCTTCACTGTAAGGTTGGCTACAGGAACGAGTTTTTACCGATGGAGACACACCAGCTAGACAATAAAACTTACGGAGCCCAGTTTTCCAGCCCACTCCGCCGCAAGTTCTCGTCGATGCCGTATGGTTTCAGACCGCTCTTTAATATTGGCGTGAAGATCTGGCTCCATCTTAGAAGCATGTAATGGCCTTGGAGATAGACGTGCGTAGGGTCATCTCGGTAGAAATCCAGTTGTGGGGCGAGGGCATGCACACGACTACCGAGATCGCCGGAACTACGCTCTCTGCGAGCTGACTGCCCACCTACGCTGATGCTACTTTGGTAAGAGTTACCACGGATGCAAGTCTTTGCATTCAAATCTTGTTCAGTCTCATGGTTAACGAAGTCTCCCATCTTCGTCTCAGCCGGCCGGAGTGGCCGAGCGGTTCTAGGCGCTACAGTCTGGAACCGCGCGACCGCTACGGTCGCAGGTTCGAATCCTGCCTCGGGCATGGATGTGTGTGAATTCCTTAGGTTAGTTAGGTTTAAGTAGTTCTAAGTTCTAGGGGACTGATGACCTCAGAAGTTAAGTCCCATAGTGCTCAGAGCCATTGAACCATCTTCGTCTCAGGGCTGTTTCCCACGCTGTTTACCAATTACAGTCCGACAATGCTGGGAGAACATTTCATTCATTCTTCGTATTCCTCTTTCATACATTAATAATCCTGTGGACAACCCGGCATTGTCCATTATTTCTGTCTCCGCTCTGCAAAGCCTGTCTCTCATTTCATTTGTGTTTATGTTTCAATATGGACTCTTGTCTCTCTCTTACTTGTTAGTGGCTTTCCCCCCAGCCCCCTGTTCTACAACATTTTATGGCTTAAACATCTACTGTTCCTCGATGTTGCCGCACACAAGGATACAGGAAGGCTCTTTTTTGCAGGCGGATGAAGCCAGTAGTACGTAATACTAACACTGATGGTAAAAAAAAGGAGGAACATGTACTGTCAAGTTCAAAATAAATGAAAAGGTGACATGAATGGGATGAATATAAATAATAAAATGCTGTATTCATGAAACGTTTTAAAAATAGCGATAAAAACATGGACAGGAAGTAAGCTCAGTTTATAACACTTGAGAAACACTTGACAACGAAAACAACCGAAAAAACACTGCAAAAAAAGTGAACATGACAGAAAAGACACTGACCGCTAAAACCGGAGCCCAGTGTACTTTCACTATAACCGGAAAAGGATCTGCACTAGGACAGTGGATTGTAGTGGAAAAGAAGGGGCGGGGTATGGAGGAAGACAGAAGAGTGGTGGTGGTGAGGATGGCGACCTGAGAAGAGGTGGTAACAAAGACAGAAGTGTCTGTGGGGGTCAAGCAGAGAGGGTCAACTGGTACTGGGAACTATAGACTGGAGAGCAAAAGTGGTGGGGGTGGCAGGGAAGCGGAATAAGATGAGGTGTGGTTGGAGGGGAGAAGAGGACGATGGATTCCTGGAGTGGGGGTGGATAAGGTAGGCTGGATTTAGAGTTGGCAGGATGGGTATATGTTAGGGTGGAGTTCACAGTCTGGGAGAGGGAAATGGTTGAAATTTCTTTGGGAGAAAATGTAGAGGGTGCACAGGTGAAGGGTTGGTGAGATGTACAAGTAGAGGCACGGCAGCACACTAGGACTGGAAAGGGGACAAAATCTGATTGTTGGAGTCGAGTTTACAGGTGGTGTAGGTTATTCAGAGCTGTCCACCGTGAGTGATGAGATGGGAGAATTTGATGGGTTGCTAAAGGGACCTCGTGAAGGAAGGTAAGCGGATGCAGAAAGTGAGGTGGAGAGCATGGTGTTTGAGAATCTGGAGAGACTTATAGAGCTCAGCAGGGGCGGAGATCCATGCAGCGTTTGCATAGCAGAGGATGGGGCAGATCAGGGATGTGTATATGTGAAGGACAATGGAGGTCGAAGTCCCCATGTTCGGTCAGGTAGTACGAGTAGTTTTAGTCTGTTGTGTGCATTCTGTTGGATAGTCAGTGGTGAGGTTTCCATGTTAGGTGTCGGTCGAGGGTTAGTACAGGGTAATTTAGTGAGTTAGGTAGCCGGATGGGACAGTCATAAGTGGTGAGGTACGAAGTTCAAAAATTGTTCAAATGGCTCTGAGCACTATGGGACTTAACATCTGAGGTCATCAGTCCCCTAGAACTTAGAACTACTTAAACCTAACTAACCTAAGGACATCACACACATCCATGCCCGAGGCAGGATTCGAACCTGCGACCGTAGCGGTCACGCGGGTCCAGGCTGTAGCGCTTAGAACCGCACGGCTACTAGCGGCCGGCGAGGTACGAAGTCATGGAGACGGAAGATGCAAGTGCGTCTTATAATTATCGCCTGGGTTTTTAAGGGATTAATCTAATGGAGCTATTTGTTGTACCAGGGGGTAAACTGATTGAGATGGATTTGGAGGCCTCCTTGGAATACAGGAAGAATTTTCAGGTAAGCTATTATTTGTCTGGAAATAATGGAAAGAAGATACATTCAGAACAGCAGGTCGAATAGTCACAATCAACAGTATTTCAGCATTTCTTCTTGCTATCTCTCTGATATGACTCTGTTGAAACTAACTTACCTGTCCTTTATTAACCCTTTCAGTAACATTGGTTTAAGTTTTATTTTGAAGTACCAGTGCCTTTCAAATGAAACCACAGATGCTACTGCAAAACAGAGACACCTAGTGGTACGCAGAGGTACTTCTGCGAATGTAGTGCATTGCAGCTGTCCCTCAAAGGGACAAGAGATTGAGCAGCGTGATTGTAGGGGACTATGACAAGTGTTTTTTTTTTTGTATTGATCGCTTTGATGAAATCATTGACAATGAAAGTAAGTGTATCCAACGAAAGTTACTGTAAAGTACTACTGCTCTTATGAGTGGTTTCGAAACGAAACTACTGCAGCAGTATCTACTTTTGATATAAATTTATTAAATTTTAACTCCATTTTCGCTTGTTATTTACAACTACACTTAGTTTTAGGTATTATGAGTTCAAGGAACATAAGAGATGTGGAACTGTGTTTAGGAGAAACACGAAACTGCTTTCAAATATATATCATAAAATGTTGGGTGGTTTAAAACCATATGTACCAGTAGTTCAAGGTGAAACCACAACTTTAAAACAACTGACTGTATCCTTTTTGACAATTTCTTCTTGTACTCGTTGTTTCCTATGATAATAAAAGGTGAATTGGTGGAAAGTTTAAAACTTATATTGCAAAGTGAAACCACCTTCTTAAAATAATTGATTATTTGCTTTTTCCGAATTTCTTCTTGCATTCGTTGCTTACTACAGGTCCAATTTGTCAAAAATTTGTAATTAATTCTTTTATATTGTAAGTGCTCATAGCGTTAATACCCGTGTATATAGGATGATCAGGAGCAGTCTGAAAAGATTGTAAGGGTGTTCACGGTAGGTTCTACTGAGAAATACTTATTAACAAAAGATCGATAGGTAACGCCATTTACGAGTTAATTATTATTGAAGTTAGTCAATCAGGCCGTTGCGCTCGCAAATTCAAGCGGTTCGCCATAAACAATTAGTGTCAGTTGTTCCCACTGCATAAGTAATAACACACGCGACTGCTCACCTCTGACACGGGTTTGATCCTTACTACCGTCCCATGCTCCTGTCCAAATCTTGTGTCGCTGTCTTTTTCGGTTTTAGGAAACGAAACTAAGTACGCGTTTTGCGACACCGTCTCTGGCGGGCAATTTGAATTTGCACTCGCATCGGATTGGCTAACTTCAATGGTAATTAACTCGGAAACGGTGTAATATATCTAATACTTTTTAACAATTATTCCTCAACACAACTTATCTGAAACACCGTTACAAGCTTTTTAGACCTCTCTGTATGTACTGGGTGTATCTCCTACCATCTTTCGGCAGATATTCGATATTTCATTTTTGCAGTTGTAAATGGAGTCAGCCCAAACAAATACTTTTCATTGCGGTTCATTCGTAGGCCAGTGTCAACAGAAAGCGTCGTTTTTTTCCCCATTAATCACAAAATGATTTATATAGCGGAATTTTATGTGCTCATTCGATAGAGCGGTTCCGAGTCAAACCAGCGCGATATTTATTTTATTAATGTGTATTATCAGGAACAGTAGAACACGAAGACTAGCCTGTAATCCGGCAGCGACCGAGTAGCGCTGCTGCATGCAACAGTAGACACCCCGGGCCAGGGTGGTATGTGATTCACTGCTAGAATAGTTGTTATCTTTCCTGTTTTACTGTCCCTATCAATACACATCGATAAAACTAATTTCGCACTAGTGTAATTTGCGACCGCTCAACTGAACGAGCACGTAAAATTATGCTTTAAAAAAATTTTGTTTGTCATTGGAAACAAACCGACCTTTCCATTGACATTAGGTGTTGCTTGAAAAACGTGACAGGCAGTATTTGTTTGTGCTGACTCGCCGCGCGGGATTAGCCGAGCGGTCTTAGGCGCTGCAGTCATGGACTGTGCGGCTGGTCCCGGCGGAGGTTGGAGTCCTCCTTCAGGCATGAGTGTGTGTGTTTGTCCTTAGGATAATTTAGGTTAAGTAGTGTGTAAGCTTAGGGACTGATGACCTTAGCAGTTAAGTCCCATAAGATTTCATACACAATTGAACAATTTTTGGGCTGACTCCAGCTACTCATTGCAAGATCGAAACTGCAGGTAGCTGCCGAAACACCAGAGAAACTGCGCCTGCCGTCTCTTAGGAAAGACACAGTGCAGATACTAACTTGGGAAACATTTTCACTAACACATCAAAACTGAAAGTTTAGCTTGGCGCCAGTTATAAAGGCGTGTGTCCACTACCAAGTAACTGCCGCAAGTACCTTCTACAAGAACAAAATCTTGTGCAAGTTCACTTCTGCAAGTCGGTTGGGTAAGTTAGTTTCAGGAATTTTCCGCAAATACTTGCTGAAGTATTTCCTCCAGAGTGGCGTCATGAGATAGGCAACTGGAAGCTTGCAGTGTCGTACTTAACAATCGGTAAATTCAATTCCCTCTTCCTTCGCTGACAGAGGCTAATTATGTACCGTTAGGGGTTCCAATGATGCATTTGTTTCGCTCCATCTGTCATTGCCTTTGCACCAGTCTGTTTGGTTTTAGGTAGTATTCACCATCTACATTTTGCTTATGCATCCACGTATGGTGCATTTTTTAAATTTACTTATTACGTAAGCTTATACACCTAGTTGCACTGAGTAGTCAGAAACAAGTCTGAAAAGCTGGTAGATGGGTTGTAGGGTACGTTGTACTGAGAAATAACTCTTGAGAAAAAAATTCAATAGGTTGCGCCATTTCCGAGTTAATTAGCATTGAAGTCATCCAATTAGGTCATTGTGAGCACAAATCCAAGTGGCCTGCTAGAGATGGAGTCGCTAAATGTGTCCTTCGTTTGGGTTCCCAAAATGCAAGAAGTGAACGATACAAAATTGGACATGGGATGGCAGTAAGGTTCGAACCTGAGCCAAAGGCTGTGCGCCACTGTACGTTGTCATCTTCGCAATGAGAACAACTTGTAGGACAGCAAGATGTTGCCACCATAACTCATCTCCTCACATATCCAAAGAACAGATACCATGAATTCATATAACTGATTCATCTAGATGGGCAATGAATCCACCGTCTTCATTGCGAATGCACAAGTATGTCCAACCTCCTGCGGGAATCTCAGAGTAGCGAATGTGAAGGAAATGGACAGGGGTTGCAGATAGGTGCACTCGGTGGGAATGTGGGTCCGCCGTGAGTCCGCGCAGATGCGCTGAATACTGTGTTCTGGGTGGCCAGTCATTAACGCACCTGCCTAGTAAGCACCAGATCCCGGTTTCGACTCCCAGTCGGGTACATATTTACACTCGTTACCACAGCATTAATCCCTTTCCAATTCTTTCTGCCCCATCCATCTTCAATTTACGTATAAAACTAACAATAATTGTATCTCTCGGTCCTCTTGAATTTGTGCACGCAACGGCCTGATTGGCTAACTTCAATGACAATTAACTGGAGAATGCCGAAACCCCGCAACAACTTTGCAAGCTTTTCAGACCCTTTGTGACTACCCTGTATATGCGGGTATAAACACTCAAAACAAAAATGAAAAGAAATATTGTTGTCTGAGTCTCTCATTTAGATTCTACGATGTGATGAACATATTTATATTGTTACATTTACAGAAACAACCATTCGAAACAGAATCAAATCAAATATTGATGCATGAGTCATTGAGGTAGATTCCTATGACATGATATATACTTGTATTGTTCGTACTTAAGAGGACAGTAATGGATGTAGATAATACGAGTAAAACCTTCGGGTGATCCCACTTGCGGTATAATAAGGATTACTTTGTTAGGTATTTAGCGCATGGTAATATGACGCGATTTAAATCGGCTTCTTCTTCACTGTCACGACTGTACGTTCAGGAATCTATAACTTTAATTTTATAGAGAAGGTTAGGAAGGTTGGAGTAACAATAATGTCTCAACCGCATCCGTATTACGAACGTCCGATTCACTCTCACTGATTCCGCCACACCACGGTTTCCCCGCCGGTTCCGACTCAATACGGGTATAAACATTGACAATTTGGACCGGTTTAAACGCAAGTTCGGTAGGTGATTGTACAGGATGCAAGGAACTTTACTAAAAAACATTCACACCACCAAGGAGTTATCCGCATGGGATTACAATTTCAGAGAAACTGGATGATTTATTCAAGAGAAAGAGCTTCACAAATTGAGCTAGTCATTGCCCTTATGCAAGCAGTTATTCAGCTTATCATTTATTGATAGAATTGTTGGATGTCATCCTGAGGGATATGGTGTCAAATACTGTTCAATTGCCACGTTAGATAGACAAAATCCCGAGGTGGTTGGAGGGCCCTGCCCATAATGTTCCAAACATTCTCAATTGGGGAGAGATCCGGTGACACTGCTTGCGAAAACAGGATTTGGCAAGCACGAAGACAGGCAGTGGAAACTTTTGCCGTTTGCGGACGGGCATTATCTAACTGAAATGTAAGTCCACGATGGCTTGCCTTGGAGGACAACAAAACAAGGTGGAGAATATCGTTGACTTACCGCTGCATCGCAGACCATCAGTCCTGGGTGGCTGTCCGTGTCGTGGGTGACAGGTTGGTATCCCACCGCTGACCGGGCGTCTCCAGACAAGCATTTGGCCTGCAATCTCACTGACTGAAGTAGAATTGTCTACAGTGAAGAGTCCGCTTCCAAGTGATCCCCGATGACAAGCGAAGACATGTGGGGTGCCATTGCTTTTCATAGCAGGATCCCTTTGGTTGTCATCCGCGGCACCATTGTAATGTTGAAGCATTAAGTTGTTCTGAAAGCGGTGCTGATATTCGAGACAATAAAAGCAGGTTAAAAGCTGTGAGCTATCTGGGGAAGTTAACCTTGCATTACTGACAAGGGAACCTCCCCACCGCACCCCCCTCAGATTTAATTATAAGTTGGCACAGTGGATAGGCCTTGAAAAACTGAACACAGATCAATCGAGAAAACAGGATGAAGTTGTGTGGAACTATGAAAAAAATAAGCAAAATATACAAAATGAGTAGTCCATGAGCATGATAGGCAACATCAAGGACACTGTGAGCTGCGGAGCGCCGTAGTCCCGTGGTTAGCGTGAGCAGCTGCGGAACGAAAGGCCTTCGCAGAATGATTGTTAGCGATGTTTGTCTGACTTGAACATTCGCCATAGAGTACGCCTCGGTTAGAGTTGGTTGACAACGCGTTCGTCATGACCCACCAGAAATTGCTTTTTGTTCTTTGTAGGCTTCGTATATAAATTGCGTTGAGGAGAGATCAGGAATAAACAAACTTAATTGCAACTCATGTTCAGAAATATACGTTGGAAAAACAAAGAAATTTCAACATACGTTTCCGGAAACAAATGGATACTTTTCGTCTGAAAAGTTAAGCAAATCCACATTTGCCCTCCATTTGGCTGACGGTGAAGTTCAAGTGACAGACATAGCTCACAACTTACAGATAATCCAACTGACCAACAAAGGAACTTACTTGATGAAACTGAAATTTATTCTCACAAATGTGCGTTCCCAAATGTGTCATCCTAAATGTACAAACAAAGCTACTCAGCAAAATTTTTCTAAGAAATTTCCATAATTTGCTCATACAACCACAAACTAAGCACAGCTGCAGCTGGTCCCGGCGGAGGTTCGAGTTCTCCCTCGGGCATGGGTGTGTGTGTTTGTCCTTAGGATAATTTAGGTTAAGCAGTGTGTAAGCTTAGGGACTGATAGTGTGTAAGCCTAGGGACTGATGACCTTAGCAGTTAAGTCCCATAAGATTTCACACACATTTGAACATTTGAACTAAGCACAGTCATGAAAAAACAGAATCCAGTGAGAGCCCATCAAATTTATATAGTAGTTCTACATCACCTAAATCTGTTTTTTGTCATTATTGTTTCTAAATACCATCCAACTCTGAGTAAAATATGTAATATTAGTTGTTTTATGTAAATTGTAATGTATTTTCATTTTTATATTATTCCATATATAGTTTAATTAAACAGTCACTAATATACTTATATAGTAACCAAACAGTATACTCGGCACATTCATGCTAAACAATTTCAGTTCTTTTTAGTTATACAGAAGATTAAACTAGAAATAGTACTTTCAGAACCAGGGACAAAATATATCTTTGGCCACAGATATAATTTTCGGCTGTAAATAAAGACGAAGTCTGCAACACGGTGGATACCATACTGTATTTGGGCATGATACAAAAGGAAAAGTGTTCGTGCCACATCTATAAAAGCGAAAATCGGAATGACAACAAGCAGAGTAGGAAGTAAGACCCCTTTTTTTTGGCAGTCTTCTGACTGGTTTGATGCAGCCCGTCACGAATTCCTTTCTTGTGCCAACCGCTTCGTTCCAGAGTAGCACTTGCAACCTACGTCCTCAATTATTTGCTGGATGTATTCCACTCTCTGTCTTCCTCTACAGTTTTTGCCCTCTACAGCTCCCTCTAGTACTATGGAAGTCATTGCTTTATGCCTTAACAGAAGTCCTATCATCCTGTCCCTTCTCCTCGTCAGTGTTTTCCACATATTCTTTTCCTCTCCGATTTTGCGCAGAACCTCCTCATTCCTTACCTTATCAGTCCACCTAATTTTCAACATTCGTCTATAGCACCACACCTCAAATGCTTCGATTCTCTTCTGTTGCGGTATTCCCACAGTCCATTTTTCACTATCATAAAATGCTGTGCTCCAAACGTACATTCTCAGACATTTCTTCCTAAAATTAAGGCCTATGTTTGATATTAGTAGACTTCCCATGGCCAGGAATGCTCTTTTCGCCAGTGCTAGTCTGCTTTTGATGTCCTCCTTGCTCCGTCCGTCACCGGTGACTTTGCTTAACTTCAATTTACTTCGTGACCATCAATCCTGATGTTAAGGTTCTCGCTATTCTAATTTCTGCTACTTCGCATTTCTTTCGTCTTTCTTCGGTTTACTCTCAGTCCATATTCTATACTCATTAGACTGTTCATTCCATTCAGCAGATCATTTAATTTTTATTCACTTTCACTCGGGATTGCAATGTAACCTGCGAATCGTATCACTGATATCCTTTCGCTTTGAATTTTAATTAAACTGCTGGACCTTTCTTTTATTCCCATTATTGCTTTCACGATATACAGACTAAACAGTACGAGCGAAAGACTACATCTCTGTCTTACACTCTTTTTAACCCGAGCACTTCGTTCTTATTCTTCCACTCTTACTATTCTCTCTTGGCTCCTGTACATATTGTATATTACCCGTATCTCCCTATAGCTTACCCATATTTTTCTCATAATTTCTAACATCTAGCACACTTTTCACTGTCGAACTCTTTTTTTAGGTCAACACATCCTATGAACGTATTTTGATTTTTCTTTAGTCTTGCTTCCGTTATCAACCGCAACGTCAGAATTGCCTCTCTGGTGCCTTTACCTTTCCTAAAGCCAAACTGATCATCATCTAACACATCCTCAGTTTTGTTTTCCATTTTTCTGTATATTATTCTTGTCAGCAGCTTTGATACATAAGCTATTAAGATGATTGTGCGATAAATCTCACACTTGTCAGCTCTTGCAATATATCGTAAATATACAACTCGCGAAGTGCTCTGGCTAAATAAAATTGTTATTTTGCACAGGCCAGCTGCAGCACCAATTTGCTTTTAATAATAACGTGCCATCAATCATCTAGGTCAATAAATATTATATATACATTTTTTTTCGTTTACTTCTTTCCTTCCTTCCACAGTTTAACGTAGTTCTATTATTGCTTCCCTTGTTCCGTTCACTGATGAGAAGCCAATCTGATCATTAGCCAAGTTCCAATCTATTTTCTTTTTAATCCTTACTTTAACTCTCGACGTTGATATTTTAGATGCGTATGACAGAAGGGCTAATGCTCTATAATTTGTACAATCCTTTGCATTTGCTCTCTTGGGTAATCCAGTAGACCCATAATAAGTAAAATTTTTGTATTTTCTGTTCTTCTCGGCGTTGAAACTGTAATGGTCAGCAGCGTAGTTAACCCTAGAACACTAAAGGCGGGAAGGAAAGTTACATGACTACTAAATCAAACTACTTCAAAATAGTTTAAAAAATGGCTCAAATGGCTCTAAGCACTATGGGACTTAACATCTGAGGTCATCAGTCCCCTAGACTTAGAATTACTTAAACCTAACTAACCTAAGGACTTCACACACATCCATGCCCGAGGCAGGATTCGAACCTACGACCGTAGCAGTATCGCGGTTCCGGACTAAAGCGCGTAGAATCGCTCGGCCACTG
This sequence comes from Schistocerca piceifrons, assembly GCF_021461385.2. Lineage (NCBI taxonomy): Eukaryota > Metazoa > Arthropoda > Insecta > Orthoptera > Acrididae > Schistocerca > Schistocerca piceifrons. The sequence goes on along the minus strand of NC_060139.1, from coordinate 934,988,732 downwards.
CGGCCGGCAAAATTGTTAAAAGGAAGCCTTTATAGGTTACGCATTAGTTAATTACAATTATTACATCTCCAATGCCATGTTACATACCAAATCAAGTACAAAATGTCCTACAATGGTAAATTTTACGAGGGTTTAGCTATCTGGGATTAATAGGAAGCTGCGAGCGCTCTATCGGCTGCTACGAGAGGTAGCTCTTGGTGGCAGGAGTTAACAGTGGCCGCTCTATGGCATGTTTTACATGACTGCTGCCCTGCTGACCTGAAGCCGTCCAGCCACACGGAGCGATGAGCACATGGGCCGCAACGTGCCGCGTGCTCCAAGCAGACCAGTTTCCCACCACCTGCCAACTGCCCTTGACCAGAGTCCTCGTGTGCGGACATGAGGCTAAGCTTACAGCAACCGTCGCTATGCTACGTAACGACCACTTTTTTACCCGCACGCGAGTTACTCAATCATGTGCTTAGGGAAATACACTGAAGCGCCAAAGACAATGGTATAGACATACGTATTCAAAAAACAGGCAGAATATGGCACTGTAGTCGGCAATGCCTATATAAGACACCAAGTGTCTGGCGCAGTTGTTAGATCGGTTACTGCTGCTACAGTGGCGGGTTATCAAGATTTAAGTGAGTTTGAACGTGGTGTTATAGTCGGCGCACAATCGATGGGACACAGCATCTCCGAGGTAGCAATGAAGTGGGGATTTTCCCTTATGACCATTTCACGAGTGTACCGTGAAGGGAGTGAGACAGGGTTGTAGCCTCTCCCCGATGCTGTTCAATCTGTATATTGAGCAAGCAGTAAAAGAAACAAAAGAAAAATTCGGAGTAGGCATTAAAATCCATGGAGAAGAAATAAAAACTTTAAGGTTCGCCGATGACATTGTAATTCTGTCAGAGACAGCAAAGGACTTGAAAGAGCAGTTGAACGGAATGGACAGTGTCTTGAAAGGAGGATATAAGATGAACGTCAACAAAAGCAAAACGAGGATAATGGAGTGTAGTCGAATTAAGTCGGGTGATGCTGAGGGAATTAATTTGGGAAATGAGACAGTTAAAGTAGTAAAGGAGTTTTACTATTTGGGGAGCAAAATAACTGATGATGGTCGAAGTAGAGAGGATATAAAATGTAGACTGGCAATGGCAAGGAAATCGTTTCTTAAGAAGAGAAATTTGTTAACATCAAGTATAGATGTAAGTGTCAGGAAGTCGTTTCTGAAAGTATTTGTATGGAGTGTAGCCATGTATGGAAGTGAAACATGGACGATAAATAGTTTGGACAAGAAGAGAATAGAAGCTTTCGAAATGTGGGGCTACAGAAGAATGCTGAATATTAGATGGATGGATCATATAACTAATGAGGAAGTATTGAATAGGATTGGGGAGAAGAGGAGTTTGTGGCACAACTTGACCAGAAGAAGGGATCGGTTGGCAGGACATGTTCTGAGGCATCAAGGGATCACCAATTTAGTATTGGAGGGCAGCGTGGAGGGTAAAAATCGTAGAGGGAGACCAAGAGATGAATACACTAAGCAGATTCAGAAGCATGTAGGTTGCAGTACGCACTGGGAGATGAAGAAGCTTGCACAGGATAGAGTAGCATGGAGAGCTGCATCAAACCAGTCTCAGGACTGAAGACCACAACAACAACAACACCGTGATTATCAGGAATCCGGTGAAACATCAGATCTCCGACATCGCTGCGGCTGGAGAAAGATCCTGCAAGAACAGGAGAAACGACGACTGAAGAGAATCGTTCAACGTGACAGAAGTGCAACCCTTCCGCAGACAGCTGCATATTTCAATGCTGGGCCATCAAGTGTCAGCGTGCGAACCATTCACCGAAACATCATCGATATGAGCTTTCTGAGCCAAAGGCCCACTCGTGCGCGAAGGCATTCTCTAGCTGAGATAGGACGAAAATAAAGACTTCAATGTTCCGTACACAACGTTTTTGTAGATGAAGAACAAGTTCCATCAGGATCAGGGCAGTGATGGAGGAGGAACCTGACCGTGTCCCTTCCAAACGAAACTTCTCGGCATTCGCCTTCTCTATGAACCATTGAACATACTAACTGTAGGCGTCCAGACGGAGCTTTGAATGTCAATGTCATGTAATTACACAGCGTTTGGCAGCTAATACAGGCCATCCCAAACATATCCGGACACAGTAAGTGTATCTCTCAGTTACAGTGGACAATGTGCGACAAGATGGCGTTTGCATCTAATTATGTTATCTAGTAATTCGCTCTCTGCCAGGGGACATAAGAAATGTAAATGTGAGAAAATTCTTACGGACAGTATCGTTGATTGCAATCTGTTGGTTGGTTGTGTGCTCATCTCTTTGCGCTCCTTTATCTCTACCATTAATAAACATTTTCCAAGATTTCGATCTTCTGTTTCCTATATCAACACCATCTTCTCTATTCCCTACATCAACACTATCTGTATGGATCTAGAGTAACGAGCAGAGATAAAGTATGGATCGAACGAGGATTTTGCGAGGTACCTTCTTTGTGGGCGGTCAATATTTCCTAAGGATTCTTCCAGTGTACCTCAATCTGGATCTGACATACCTGTGGTTAGTTTTATGTTGATGTTCCAACTCAAATCGCTCTGTATGCCTGCTCGTAGTTATGCTAGGTATGTGACTGCTTCCAGCGATTAATGGTTGTTTCTGCCTGTATTCTGTTTGCTAGAAACTCCTCAGTTCAGTCACACAGCTTCTATTTTGTTTATTAGGTGGCAGTATGGATCTATATCGAATGCCTCCCGGAGGTCAAGGAACGCGGCGGCTACCTGGACGCCGCTATCTATTGCTTTCTGGATATCGCGGACGAACAGAGCGAGCTGGATTCCACACGATTGTTGTTTTCGATACCCATTTTGGACATTTCATCCAATTGGCGCGTTAGATCGTCAAAATCCCGAGAAGGATGGAGAGCTCTGACCAACTGCGATCCGCGCGGAATTATCCGAGCGGTCTTAGGTGCTGCAGTCATGGACTGTGCGGATGGTCCTGGCGGAGCGTCGAGTCTTCCCTCGGGCATGGGAGTGTGTGTTTGTCCTTAGGATAATTTAGGTTAAGTAGTGTGTAAGCTTAGGGACTGATGACCTTCACATTTCACACACATTTGAACATTTTGAACCAACTGCGACATAGTCGCGTATACAAACAGTGATCCAATACTGTCAAATGTTTTTTATTCCAGTCTTTGATCACAATATCAATTCTTTAGACGATGACCGGTTTCAGTCCGTAATGACGATCCTCAGATCTTTTTTACACCATGTCTTAAAGTAATAAGGCCATAATGGCATCTTCAGAACATATAAATATAACCAGGGTTCAGAAAAGACCCTTTTTTAGGGTAGGGAGGACAGAAAGAAAGCAAATTTTAAGAGAGGTTAGAACTGAGACAAACCTTAAGTTTGAGAAAGAAATCAAAAAACATAATTCCAGCTTATTACATCAGCCTAAACAGCTATTGGTTAAGAACTTTCAACAGTCAGCAGATATTATAACCCTACCAAATTTTAACTCAGTCAGTGTGAAATGTCAGCTATCTTTATTGCATCAAAATATTCGAGGACTGAGAAATAAAATTAATGAATTAACTATCTGCATAGATGAATTAGAGTCTTCAAACCCAGCTGACATAATCTTCCTCTCTGAACATCATGTGACCACTGTTATAGAACTTTTAAATGTTACAGGGTTTAGGTTAGCATCTCACTTTTGTAGATCAGAAATGGAGAAAGGAGGAGTTGCCACATTCATTAGGAACTGTCATAAATTTAAGAACATAGACATTCATAAATTTTGCCTAGAACAGCATATGGAAGCATGTGCAACAGAATTAGAATTTCACAAAAAAACCTTCATAATATTAAGTGTATATTGGGCACCTGCAGGTAACTTTAATCTGTTTGTAAACCACCTTGAAGCTGTACTGGCCCATTTAACAACCAAAAACAAAGAAATAGTGGTTGCTGGTGATTTCAATGTAGATTTCCTTAAAGACTCTCCCAATAAGAACTTATTTGAGTTAGTAACACTATCATTCAACTTAATTCCCACTGTAAAGTTCCACACTAGGGTAGCCACTTGCTCACAAACAGCCATTGATAATATCTTTATAGAAAAGTCCAATGAACAAAATTATATTACAAAACCAATAGTCAATGGCCTGTCAGACCATGACATGCAGTTCCTTCTGTTAAATGTTAATACTGAACAGGATATAAAATCTGTTAAATCTGAGCTCAAGAGGCTAATCAATAAGCCAAAAATTCATTATTTTAGGACACTCCTCAGAGACATTCACTGGACTGATGTTTACAGTGCTCATGGCATGAATGAAAAATAAAACACTTTTGCTAATAAAGTGCTTACCTTATTCGGTCACTGTTTTCCCTCAAAACTTACCAAGGTTAGAGCAAAGTCTACAAAAAAGCCATGGATTACTCGAGGAATAGGGGTATCTTGTAAAACAAAAAGAAAACTGTATCTGTCAATCTGAAACAGTTCCGATGTTGATGCTATGGCACATTACAAGAAATACTGCAAAATATTAGACTGTAATACGGATGTCAAAGCAAATATATTACAAGGAAAAGATAGTCATATCAGATAACAAAATAAAGACAATATGGGATATAGTGAAGGAGGAGACCAGTAGAACCAGACATGAAGAGGATCAAATAGCATTAAGAGTAAATGATACATTGGTTACAGATGTGTATAGTGTTGCAGAACTTTTTAATAAACATTTTATAACTGTTACCGAAAAGATGGGGTTGTCAGGTTCGGTAGATGATGCAATGGAATACCTCAGACCAGAAATTTTAGGCAACTTCCATAATACGAATTTGACCCTCACTACCCCAACAGAAATAATGTCCATCATAAAATCTTTAAAACCAAAAACATCTAGTGGGTATGATGAAATATCAACAAAGTTAATTAAAGAATGTGATTCTGAGCTAAGTAACATATTAAGCTATCTGTGTAACCAGTCATTTATCAGTGGAATATTTCCTGAATGGCTGAAATATGCTGAAGTTAAGCCACTGTTTAAGAAGGGAGATAAAGAAATAGCATCAAATTTCCGTCCAATTTCACTGTTGCCAGCATTCTCGAAAATTTTCGAAAAAGTAATGTACAGGCGGCTTTATAACCATCTTATCTCAAATAACATACTGTCAAAGTCACAGTTTGGATCTCTAAAAGGTTCTGATATTGAGAAGGCTATCTACACTTACAGTGAAAATGTGCTTAATTCATTAGACAAAAAATTGCAGGCAACTGGTATATTTTGTGATCTGTCAAAGACATTTGACTGTGTAAATCACAATATCCTTTTAAGTAAATTAGAGTATTATAGTGTAACAGGAAATGCTGCAAAATGGTTCAAATCTTATATCTCTGGCAGGAAACAAAGGGTGTTATTAGGAAAGAGACATGTATCAAGCTATCAGGCATCATCCAACTGGGAACTAATTACATGTAGGGTCCCACAAGGTTCCATTTTGGGGCCCTTGCTTTTTCTTGTGTATATCAATCATCTTTCATCAGTAACATTACCAGATGCCAAGTTCGTTTTGTTTGCCGATGATACAAACATTGCAATAAATAGCAAATCAAGCATAGTCTTAGAAAGAACAGCTAATAAAATATTTGTGGACATTAATCACTGGTTCCTAGCCAATTCTTTGTCACTAAACTTTGAAAAAACACACTACATGCAGTTCAGAACTTGTAAAGGGTGTCCCACGAGTATATGTCTAACATACGATCACAAGAAGATAGAAGAAGTGGACAGTGTTAAATTCTTGGGATTACAACTTGATAATAAATTCAACTGGGAGGAGCACACCACAGAACTGCTGAAGCGTCTTAACAAATCTCTGTTTGCAATGCGAATTTTGTCAGACATAGGGGATATAAAAATGAAAAAGCTGGCATAATATGCTTACTTTCATTCCATAATGTCATATGGGATTATTTTTTGGGGTAATTCATCAAGCTAAGCTGAAGTTTTCCGAGCACAAAAACGTGCAGTAAGAGGTATATGTGGTGTGAACTCAAGAACATCCTGCAGAAGCCTGTTTAGGGAACTAGGGATACTAACTACTGCTTCCCAATATATTTATTCCTTACTGAAATTTGTCATTAAAAATATATCACTTTTTCAAACCAACAGCTCAATTCATGAAATCAATACTAGAAATAAGAATAATCTTCACAAGGATTTAAAGTCACTTAGTCTTGTACAAAAAGGTGTGCATTATTCAGGAACACACATTTTCAATAACTTGCTAGCAGCCATAAAAAGCTTAACAACCAATGAAATTCAGTTTAAGAGAATCCTAAAGGATTTATTGGTGGCCAACTCCTTCTACTCCATTGATGAATTTCTCAGTAAAACCAACTGATTTGTATATATATATATATATATATATATATATATATATATATATATATATATATATATATATAATATAACTTCTGCGCAATTTCAGTGCAGTGATGTGGTCATTGTAAATAAGTATTATAGTAGTTGTATTACATGTTTATTACCTTATAAATAAATAAAAACTTTTTTATTTTAAATTCAGTGCATTAGTATTTGTAAAATGACTTTCATATAGTGTTCATTAAAAAATGACGATCATTCCACTTGGGACCTGTGGAATGGTACATTAGCTTATTTGTTTTAGTTGTAAATATTTGTCATGTATTGTTGTTTTTCTGACATGTTCCACATCCGGGAGGACCTCCTCACTACGGATCAATTGGAATGAAAGTAAATCTAATCTAATCTAATCTAATCCAGCACAGCATCGTCTACATCTATGTGACGATGCTGTGCTGATTATACTTACATGTTTTGACGATGCCATTATGGCCTTATCACTTTAGGACATGGTGTAAAAAAGATCTGAGGATGGTCATTACGGACTGATACCGATCATCTAAAGAATTGATATTGTGATTAAAGACTGGAATAAAAAACATTGGAGAGCTCTGCCTATAATACTCCGAACGTTCACAACTGGGAAGAGATCCGACGACCTTGCTGGACAAGGTAGGATTTGGCAAGCACGAACAAACGCAGTAAAAACTCTTGCCTTTGCGGGCTGGAATTATCTTGTTGAAATGTATGCCCATGATGGCTTGCCATGAAAGGCCGACGTACCGCTGTGCTGCAAGGGTGCCAAGGATGACAACCAGAGGGTCCTGTTATGGAAACAAATGGCACCCCAGACCGTCACTCCTGGTTGGTAGTCTGTGTCGCGGGCAACAGTCAGGTTGGTATCCACCACTGTCCGTGGCGTCTCCAAACACATCTTAGGCATGGAATGCCATTGACTGGAGTAGACTTATCTTCAGTGATGAGTCCCGCTTCAGACTGATCCCTTATGACCAGCGAAGACAGCAGTGGCATATCAACAGGACTGTCACCCCCTATACGGCCAACAACCAGGAGTGGTAATCTGGGGCGCCATTTCGTTTCATGGCAGGACCCTTGCAGTTGTCATCCGCGGCAGCCTTACAGCAGTGCGGAACGTCGACGATATTCTACGTCCCGTTTTGTTGCCCTTCAAGGCAAGCATCTTGGGCTTACATTTCAGCAAGATGATGTCCGCTCGCACATGGCGAGACTTCTTACTGCTTGTATTTGTGCTTGCCAAACCCTACGTTGGCCAGCAAGGTCGCCGGATCTCTCCCCAATTGAGTACGTTTGGAGCGTTATTGGTAGGGTTCCCAACCATCTAGAAATTTTGACTATCTGAGGCGTCTGCCGGCCGTTGTGACCGAGCGGTTCTAGGCGCTTCAGTCTGGAACCGCGCTGCTGCTACGGTCGCCGGTTCGAATCCTGCCTCGGGCATGGATGCGTGTGATGTCCTTAGGTTAGTTAGGTTTAAGTAGCTTCTACGTCTAGGGGACTAATGACCTCAGATGTTAAGTCTCATGGTGCTTAGAGCCATTTGAACCATTTTGACGCACCAACTGGACAGGATTTGACGTGATATCTCTCAACTCTGTCAATCAATGCCAAGCCGAATAACAGCTTGCATAAGGGCCGAGGTAGGCCAACACGCTAATGACGTGCTCAGGTTTTGAATTTACTCTCTTGAATAAATCATCAAACTTTTTCTGAAATTGTAATCATTTGTTTGTCTGTACATGTACAACACATTACTGATTCCGTCTCATTCGGATAATTCCTTCGTCGTCGTTTTTTTTCTTTGTTTTCTGTCTGTGAATTTTGGATGGCCTGTTTTAGCTGTCTCATCCTGTAGCTGGTGTGTCGACTCCGTCCTATCACCAGGGAGTCACGTGAAACGTTCACCACTTCTACTGTTTTGTCGGAACTCACCGCGAATTCCTAGGCACATGTACTGAAATAATACTACTACGTTAGTCACCGAGTACTCATGCACGTACACTGCACTCGACTGCAGTAAAGGCGTTAGCCGACACCGTATGGAACTCTAGGACCAGAAGTCACATTGAAAACATACGTTACACACGTGACAAACACTACCCATAGTTCCCAGGTCATATTAAGAAGTCACTTTCTTTCTTTCACTGTTGCCACGTCCTGCACTGACGCAGGTTCGGCATTGTTAGGAACGGATTTGGCAAGGTTAGGATGAAGGGGTGGCCAGATGCCCTCCCTGCCGCCATCCCGTACCCCCCGGGACGGAATTAGTGTACCCCAGCCGTCTGCATCTAGTGTAATTCATGGAATAGTGCGAACGTGTTCAGATGTCGGCGAGTCGTGTAACTGAGGCGGAACGTGGGGACCAGCCCGGTATTCACCAAGCGGGATGTGGAAAACCGCCCTAAAACCACATCCAGGCTGGCCGGCACACTGGCCCTCGTCGTTAATCCGCCTGGCGAATTCGGTTCGGGGCCGGCGCGCCTACCCGTATCCAGGAAGCAGCGCGTTAGCGCTCTCGGCTATCCTGGTGGGTCACATATTAAGAAGTCACAATTCGTTACCGATTGTGATCAATCAAATTTATCGCGTTACAAGATTAACCAGTCTCATTAAATATGTGATCTGCTTCTTGAGAGTTTGCTCATTAGCATTTAGCCAGACAAATTCAGAGAAAGTGTCAGCCATAACTTAACGACTTTCTTCTTTGTGATCATTTTAGACAAACAAGTTTTAAATTACTCCCATGACACTGATTGCCATTTGCATCGTATTAACTATAAAATCTAGGGCATATTGTTCTTTATCTCCATGTGACACGACCGCAAATCAATAACCTTATGTAGCTATCAATTAGAAACTCGACTGTAAGAGCTATCACTTTTTCAGGAAATTAACAAGCGATTCAGATTAATTTCACTGCAGTAATGGTACTGCTACAGCTGAATTCCTTGCACCTAATTTAAATTACGCCCTTTTTTGTGATTAAAACTATCAAGCTACGTTTTGACTATTTTCTTGCCATACGCCAAACAGTGAAAGGACGAAGAGAATTTTAAGTTTTAACGATCTTCTCAGCCTGCATGTGGTCTATGCGCTGGAACTACATTAAATGCCGGGCGGGATTAGCCGAGCGGTCTTAGGCGCTGCAGTCATGGACTGTGCGGCTGGTCCCGGCGGAGGTTCGCGCCCTCCCTCGGGCATGGGTGTGTGTGTTTAATTTAGTTTAAGTAGCGTATAAGCTTAGGGACTGATGACCTTAGCAGTTAAGTCCCATAAGATTTCACATACATTTTTTTTGACATTAAATGATAACAATGGTGGCGCACCAAATTATTCTATTTTCTGTCAATTATTGTAAAAATGTGGTACTTGGTGTAGATTTCAAACAAGGAAAAATGTATGTCTGGTATTTCTAGTCCCATGGGGCCTGTTTTGGGGCAGGACAGCCTGTTTTGGGACAGGACAAAACGTAGAGTAAAACATGCGTGAACCGCAGTGCTGTAATATTCGCTGACGCCTGATCTGCGTAGGATGGTGTAACCAGTCACAGGAAAAAGCCAGCGCCGTATCAACAATCGTTCCAAAATGTCAAGATTTTCTCACAGTTTTGTAGCCACAGATTCCGCCCATATGCGTCTACACACAGCCAGAGTGCAATCCCTGACCATTAGAAAGCTGATCTCTCACATTACACGAATCCTGTTCGTACTTCAGCCACTACCTTTACCCTGTCTCTTGGCAGTTACTGTTTCGTGCAGTAAAGCACGTGATCACGCACTGTATAATTACGTTCGTTTCACCAGTGTCTCAACAGTTTTTTCGCGAACAACGAAGAGTTTCGTTTCACTACTATGCTATCTGTCGTCACTTGTTTCATCTATATTCAGCCTCGAAAATCAAAATCTTTTGACATCAAATTGTCCATTACACGATGGTTGTGGAAAAGTGTCGGAATATATGACTATATACTTATTTCTAGTGAAGAAAATGATTTTTTCGCCACTCGTTTAATGAATGTTGTTCTATTTTGATGAGCACAAAAAATTTCGAAGATTCATATTTACTTTATGTGTAATTGTCTAATGTAGAAGGTTAAATTTACTCTTCGCTTCATCTTTTCTGCAGACTTTCGTAGTTTGAAGCAGTGAATTTAGGTCTTTTTCACGCTTTGCAGTATGCATATGCTATTTAAAACTAAGTGTCACGTATTCGTACAGGAGACAGGTGAGGACCGCAAGGAAAATTCCTACAATTATATGTCCAGAAACCAATATGAGTTGAGATCTGGGCCATTGTACTTTGGTTTATGCACGACGGGGCACCACCCTATTTTGTACGGGTGGTGCGGTAGTACTTGTAGTATACCTTGTCATTAATTTCCCGTGTTCAGCCGTATAATACTTATTAATTTACGCGCCTCCGCGCTTCAAAGAAACATTGCATCATTCTAGTATTTCATTGGCTTCATGCTAAACGAGTTCAATTATTTTATCTGTGTGCTTCTTTGTCCTCTGTCTAGAAAAAGACATCATTTCACAGTCCTAAGACAGCCATTTTGTTCCGAATGAATTGAAACAATCGAATGGAAAAAAGGAAAAAAAATTAAGTCATTTTGGTGAGAACGGTTAAGTTTTCTATGAATTAATTTTTTAATTAGAAACTTTCTGGTTACTCATCATCTGGCATCACTGTCAACTCATGGTCTGGCCCAATGCGGCCTGCAACTTCGGATCAAGTATAAAGTTTTACTACTGGCATAAAGAAAGATTATTTTTACGGCGACCAAATGTTGTGGACCATTAGTTGAAAACAATCACTACATTCCACCAGCAGTTGATGTGTTAAGAAACACCACCCTAAACGTAATATTTAACTTCATTGAAAATAGCATCAAAAATAATATACGAGAAGTACATCAGAATCAGATCCATATTTCTTAAGAAATGATAATAATTATTATCAGTTCTTTTAAACCTCAAGCATTCTGATAGAAAATTCGATTGGATACATCACAACAACGCTCCATGGCCGATGGATTGATAGAGGAGATCCTCCCAGTTCACCTGACCCGAATCAGTTAGATTTCTGCCTGTGGGGACTTCTGAAGGTATCGGTGTACACCCAACCTGCCGACAATGTGAAGACGTTACAGGAGCGTGTGATCAGTGCATGGTACGAATCCCGAATGGTGCCAGATATATTTGAAAGAGCGCCTGATTTGCTTTGAAGAAGGTTTGAAGGATATATGTCAGGATGCGTGCTAACGGCACGCAGCACTGCCCATGGTGTTTCTACGTAGCAGACAGATGAGAATAAGAGGACAAACAGGCCCTTACAGCAACAGGTATTGGTTTTCGAACGTATCGTTAAAGGAACTTCTTTTCTAGTATGAACCACTGCCACCACCTGTTCGAATATGTCAAGCTTCTTTTAAACACCATAGACACTAATCAGCCAGAATATTATGACCACCGACCTGCTATCGATATAAGCTCGTCCAGGCGGCGGCAACGTCACCTGTCGAGGAATGATTGCTGGTCAGACACACGCACGGTGCATGTACTATCAGTGAGAATGCTGTCCGCGTGTAGAATAGAGAAGGCGCGCTATCTTAGTCTGAGCGAGACCTGAATGTGATGGCCCAGATACTCGGCACGAGCTTCTCGGAAACTGCACCACTTGTCGAATGTTCCAGGAGTGCTATAGTGAGCGCCTTCAAAGTCCAGATGTAGTGGGGTGGGCGACCACCCTTCATTAGGGATGTCGGACTTCGCAGGCTGGGCAGACAGGTAAAACAGGACAGGCGGCGAACTGTGGCAGAACTAACAACAGACTTTAATGCTGGGCTGAGTACAAGTGTGTCTGAACACTCAGTGCACCGACCATTCCCAACGAACGGCCTCCGAAGCCGACGACCCACGGATGTGACAATGCCAACACCACAACATCGGCAACTACGACTGAAATGCACACGTGACCATCGGCACTGGACGTTGGCGCAGTGGCGGAGTGTTGCATGGTCTGATGAATCCCGATACCTTCTTCACCATGTCGATCCATCCATGCGTCTAGTGGAGTTCGTGCAAGGCACCATGACATCCAAGGAGTATCGTAAACTAGTTCCAGACCACGTACACCCTTCATGACGATAATGTTTCAGAACGACACTGGCATTTTTCAACATGTCACAATGTCGGGAGTCATTCAAGGAACACAGTGACGAGTTCTAATCGATGTTCTGCCCCCTTCCCCTCCTTCCAGCTAGGCAGATCAGGATCCGATCGAATACATCGGGGATTTGACTGAACGTGGCATTAGGACTCATCGACCCCTTTCCCCGGAATTTAGGGGAATTAGGTGACTTGTGTCTGCAGATGTGGAACCAACTCCCTCCAGCGACCTTCCAAGACCTGGTTCCTTCCATGCCAACAAGGGTGAGCGCTGTTATCCGTGCCAGAGGTGGAAATACCGGCTATTAGGGATGTGGTTATAATGTTATGCCTCGTCAGTGTGTACGATGCAAGAAATGAAACACCAATGCCTCCCTCTGGAATAACACATAACTAGACGATCATAAAAAGTGACTGGACAAAAGTCAGGGGAAGGATTGTTTATGAGGCCCGAATGTAGGGCTAGATGGGGCGTACGGTGCGAGTGCAGGGGCGATACCTGAGCAGCCTGGTACGGTGTGTAGCCATCATGGCAGGGCGTCGCGGTTTAACTGGCCTCAGTGTGGGACGATAATCTCTACAACACCCATCTTTCATAGTGTAACGAAGTAACGCATGAATTCAGGTTTCCAACATCAGCCGCGTCTATGGTGGATCTTCAGCACTGCAGAGATAATGTCATACACGCGTAAACCGCCGCACAGGTTCACCACAAGCGTCTGATGCATGGACGTACGTCGTCTCCATAGAGCCATACGGGGCGATCGACGGTCTACTGCGTCAGATAGCCGCCAGTTTGAATGTGGGGCGTCAGGAACCCATTTCTACCAGGACTGTGTACGGAAACAAATGCTTCGCATAGGCTTTAGCAGCCTATGGTCAACATCGCTTCCAGTGCCTTCCCATGGCTTTTGGCCACTCGGCATATGGAAACTAGTAGGTATAGACAACTTCCGAAATTTAGTTCAAATGGCTCTGAGCACAATGGGACTTAACATCTGAGGTCATCAGTCCCCTACAAATTAGAACTAATTAAACCTAAGACATCACACATATCCACGCCCGACCGTAGCAGCAGCGCGGTTCCGGACTGAAGCGTCTAGAACCGCTCGGTCACAGCGCAATGGAGGGTAGGTCCTATACAGCCCTTGTCATAATGCGGAAGCTGACCGCCCAGATGAACCAAGAGGCTACCAACAGCGTCTCTTCGACATTCATCGAAAGTTGGTGCGTAGGTCCCCCCCCCCCCCCCCACCTGTCCCCCCCCCCCTCACCCGGCCCCGCAGCAGGCAGCAGGCGCATGCACGTACGCCGAATGCTCTTCATCGGCAACTGGACTAGCTACAAATGCCGTTGGTATGTACGGCATGAAATGTCTGAAGGCAGACACTCTGCAACAATCGTCGGAAGAATCTAGGCTGAAGGAGGGACGGCTACGGTCTGTGGAATGTTTCGTGGCATTCCTTGGGTGATCTTGTCAATCTGGAAAGCACAATGGGTCAAGACAAGTACGTACCTATCCTTGGTGGCCATGTCCACTCCTACATGCAGTTTGTTTTTACTCAGAACGATGGCAGCTACCAGCTGGACAATGCAACGTGTCACACAACTCGCAGAGTACGTGCATGGTTCGAAGAGCACCAGGGTGACTTTACCGTATTTCCCTCACCACCAAAATCCGCGGATTTAAACCCAACTGAGAATGTGTGGGACCGCCGCGGGCGGGCTGTTCGCGTCTTGGATCCTCAACCGAGGAACCTAGCTCACCTGTCCACGGCACTGCAGTCGGCATGGCTCCACATCCTGTCGGTACATTCCAGAACTTCACTGACTCTCTTGCTAGACTTCTCGCAGCGGTACGGGCTGCAAAAGTGGTAATTCATGATATTCACAGGTGGTCACATTAATGTGACTGGACGGCGTAGAAGTTTTTGAAATGTGGTCTACAATAGATGGGTAGATCAAGTAGTTTATTGAGAGGTAGCCTACTGCTTCGAATTAGGGACGATAAGAACTACTGACAAACCTCGGCTAAAAGAATGGATATGGTGGCACAGAACAGGGCCTGAGGTATCAAGTACAGGTTAATTTCGTAACTGAGGAAAGTTTGGCGGCTAAAAATTGTTTCAGGTGGATTGGTTGCAGTAGTTACATTACAGACCATTAAAATTGCTACGCCACGAAGATGACGTGCTACAGACGCGAAATTTAACCGACAGGAAGATGATGCTGTGATATGCAAATGATTAACTTTTCAGAGCATTCACACAAGGGTGGCACCGGTGGCGACAGCTACAACGTGCTGACATGAGGAAAGTTACCAACCGATTTCTCATACACAAACAGCAGTTGACCGGCGTCGCCTGGTGAAACGTTGCTGTGATGCGTCGTGTAAGGAGGAGAAATGCCTACCATCACGTTTCCGACTTTGATAAAGGTCGGATTGTAGCCTATCGCGATTGCGGTTTATCGTATCGCGACATTACTGCTAGTGTTGGTCGAGATCCAATGACTATCAGCAGAATATGGAATAGGTGGGTTCAGGAGGGTAATACGGAACGCCGTGCTGAATCCCAACGGCCTCGTATCACTAGCAGTTGAGATGATAGGCATCTTATCCGCATGGCAGTAACGGATCGTGCAGCCACGTCTCGATCCCTGAGTCAACAGATGGGGACCTTTGCAAGACAACAACCATCTGCACGAACAGTTCGACGGCGTTTGCAGCAGCACAGACTATCAACTCGGAGACCACGGCTGCGGTTACCCTTGACGCTGCATCACAGACAGGAGCGCCTGCGATGGTGTACCCAACGACTAACCTGGGTACACGAATGGCAAAACGTCATTTTTTATGATGAATCCAGGTTCTGTTTACAGCATGATGATGGTCGCATCCGTGTCTGGCGACATCGCGGTGAACACACATTGGAAGCGTGTATTCGTCATCGCCATACTGGCGTATCACCCGGCGTGATGGTATGGGGTGCCACTGGTTACACGTCTCGGTCACCCCTTGTTCGCATTGACGGCACTTTGAACAGTGGACGTTACATTTCATATGTGTTACGACCCGTAGCTCTACCCTTCATTCGATCGCTGCGAAACCCTACATTTCAGCAGGATAATGCACGACCGCATGTTGCAGGTTCTGTACGGGCCTTTCTGGCTGCAGAAAATGTTCGACTGCTGCCCTGGCCAGCACATTCTGCAGATCTGTCACCAACTGAAAACGTCTGGTCAATGGTGGCCGAGCAACTGGCTCGATACAATACGCCAGTCACTCCCCTTGATGAACTGTGGTATCGTGTCGAAGCTGCATGGGCAGCTGTACCTGCACACGCCATCCAAGCTCTGTTTGACTCAATGCCCAGGCGTATCAAGGCCGTTATTACGGCCAGAAGTGGTTGTTCTGGGCACTGATTTCTCAGGATCTATGCACCCAAATTACGTGAAAATGTAATCACATGTTAGTTCTAGTATAATATATCTGTCCAATGAATACCCGTTTATCATATGCATTTCTTCTTGGTGTAATAGTTTTAATGGCCAGTAGTGTATAAAGATACGAGGTGAATTGCAGAGGATAGACTAGCGTGGACTGCTACCTCAGACCAGTCTTCAGAATGAACACTGCGAGAATAAACACAACTAAACAACATTTAATAATCAGTAAAAATATGCTGCCCTTCCCACAGAAGCAGGCCCCACTCACTCATAACTACTTAGAGAGTATCGATGACGAAATTATAATAAGGAAATTTTTATACTATCGGAATTAACAGTCAGACGAACGCTGTAGATTAGATGGGTAGACCAAATAACAAGTGAGAAGGCACTGACTCGAACTGGGGAGACAAGGAATTTATGGCGCAACTTGAATAAAAGAAGGGGTCGGTTAATACGACATATCCTGAGCCATCGAGGAATAGTCGGTGGAAGGAAGTGTGGGTGGTAAGAATTGTAGTGGGAGACCAGTGCTTGAATGCAGTAAGCAGGTTCAAATGGATGTAGGTTGCGGTGGTTGTGCAGAGCTGAGGAGGCATTCCAGACATACTTCCTTTGTCCACTCTCTTCGAGCGCTACCGTCTTGTACTACAAATGAGATAATCGAAATGTCACTAAATAGCAGTGGTCTGAATTATTATTATTATTATTATTATTGTTCTGTTTTAATGTTGTACGTACAATGCAGCCAGAAACATATTATATTTGTAGTACAACCGATGATTACTACAAATTTCTGTTATTGCATGCGGAGCATCTTAACAACATATCATAGCATGAGTAACAGTGTAAAAGCTTTTAGATTACCGGGGGTGGGGTGGGGGAGGGGGAGGTAGAAAAAAGTAAAAAAGAAACTCTAATCGAGTAATACTGCGACATCCTGCTCACGTTAAGCGTTGGTTGGGTTCCAAAAGGAAGAGAAAGGAAGGAAGGTTAGGGTTTAACGTCTCGTCGACATCGAGTTTATTAAAAACGGAGCACAAGCTTGGATTGTTTCAAGGATGAGGAAGGAAATCGGCCCTGCCCTTTCAAAGGAACCATCCCGGCATTTGTCTATAGCACTTTAGGGGAGTTACGAAAAACCTGTCAGGATGATCTGTTGCGGATTTCAACCGTCATCGTCCCGATTTCGAGTCCAGAGTGCTAACCACTGTGACCTTTCTCTCGATTCAAAAGGTGAAGATTAAACAGTACTACGATATGGATCGATTATCTGACAGGCAGTATGTGGTAGAGAACGAAGCACCTCGTGGGAATAGAGGCTATGTGGGTAGGCCGTAATCTCTTTAAAATGCCTGATTGTTTCGTAAATTTTTTGCATATTTTGATGCGAGGACAGTGTTGATATTAGTGGGAAAGTTATTTGCTACTTATCGCACCACTCATACGAAACGAATATGTGATTTAAATCAACATCGGACATTGAGTCGCACAAAGAAGATGGTAATCTCCCGAAGGTGAGAGATATTATGGGTCAGGAAAGAACAACCAAACAAAAGCTAAGTTATGGAAAGCGCATGAGTGGCAAAGAGACTGGTACAATATCACATCAGTTTTCGTGGTATTGGGCAGTTTTCAAACATCATGTTGAGGGTGCTTTTGACTTACGTAAACCCATGTAGAAGCGTGATTCAGCGACTGACAAGTCACAGACCATACCCTGAATGTTATTACAGGGTAAAGAAACGTCCGACGAGCACGAGGATGTGCTAAAAGTAATGCCTCCGAATTTTTTACTCTGTTCTCAATATCGGTTGAGGTCTTACATTACTCGATCAACTTTCCCGCTTCAATGACTCAAGTTGCAACCATCTGCCGCAAGAGGATTCCGAATTGTAGCGTGTAACACGGCGGTGTGTAATGTAACTGCGTCGGTGCTTGAGAGAAAGCGTTCTGTAACTGAGTTTCTAACCACAGAAAACTTCTTCCACACATGAAGCACCCTCTTCTTCAGCATGATAATGCCAGACCATACACTTGTGCTGTGACATTCCAACGGCTCCAAGGCCTTGGGTTCATTGTCACCGATCATCCGCCATACAGTCCCGATTTGCCCACATCCGAGTTTCCGAGAACGCCTTCGAGGATTTCAGTTTGATAATGATGAAGCGGTGTAAGCAGAGGTGAGGTTGTGGCTCCGTCGACAAAGTCAAACATTCTACAGTGACGGTATCAGTGATCTGGCCTCTCGTTGGGAGTAATGAGTTCCACGCCAGGGTGACTATGTTGAGAGATAAATATGTAGACACGAAGAATAAAGATGTAGAAGTTCGTTTTATTTAAAAAAAAAACTTTAACAGTTTTCGCATGAAACATTCGGAGGCGTTACTTTTGATCACTCCTTCGTATGTGTGCACGTACGACATCCGTGTACCAGACCATATTGCACTAAAGTGCCCAGCCTACGAAGATTTTCGGACTCAAATAACTGGCATTGGTACACTAAGTGTCGTAGTTACATACAAAGGAAAACGGCACTTGGTGAACGATGTTGGAAATTATACAACGTGTAACAAAAATGTACGGCTCAAACTGCATGACACATTCCTCACATTATGTTATATGAACATGGGTGTGGAAACATCTTGTTTCCATGCTACAGCTCATTTTCTCCGTCTCATTAATCATGGAAAACGCAATATCGGCATGTATGGGAAGAAGTCAATGCATATGCAACTGTTGAAGCAATTCATTAACAAAGATTTTCTGCTAATGTTTGGGTCGGCATTGTTGGTGACTGTTTGGTAGGGCCTCACTTTCTTCCACACATGCATCACGGACAAAGTTATCATAATTTTGTAGAGAATGTTCTACCTCATCCGTTAGAAGACGCCGGCCGCTGTGGCCGAGCGGTTCTAGGCGCTTCAGTCTGGAAACGAGCTTCTGCTACGGTCGCAGGTTCGACACATGCCTCAGGCATGGATGTGTGTGATGCCCTTAGGTTAGGTAGGTTTAAGTAGTTCTAAGTCTAGGGGACTGAAGACCTCAGATGTTAAGTCCCATAGTGCTCAGAGCCATTTTTTTTTTGTTTGTTAGCAGACATAGTTCATGCACGACTGAGTACCTCCTCATGTATGTGTTAATGTCCGTCTGCTCATACATAAAATATTCGATGACAAATGGATAGATAGAGATGGACCAATTGCCTGGCCCCCACGTTCTCCCGACCTAAACCCATCGGAATTTTATTTGAGGGGGCATTTGAAAGCTCTCGTGTATGGAAACACAGTACAAGCCGTTCAGAGTCTCCATGCCCGGAAGGCTGCGAAACCATAAGTAATACTCCAGGGATACATCATCGCACTCGAAATTCACTACGACGACGGGTTGGTGCACGTATCAATGCTGATGGAGGGCATACTGAACATACCCTGTGAGAAAGAGTTGCATGTGTTGTATGTGTTTCCCATGATTAATGAGCTGGAGGAGTCGTAACATGGAAACAAGGCGTCTCCAGACTCATGTTTATATAACGTACGAGTAATTTCTTTGTCTACGTGTGAAGAATGTGTCCTGCAATTTGTGCCATACATTTTCGTTACTCCCTGTAAATCTGGGAGGGAACTTTCAAAAATTTAAAAAACTAAACTCCGCCCGAATAGGCCATGAATGCCCAACGATACTTACCGGCCGCCGTATCATCCTGAGCCCATAGGTGTCACTGGATGCGGACATGGAAGGGCACGTGGTGAACATACCGCTGTCCCGGCCGTAGGTCAGTTTACGAGACCGGAGGCGCTACTCATCGATCAAGTAGCTCGTCGGTTCATTTCGCAGGGGCTGAGTGCATCCCACTTGCCAACAGCGCTCGGCAGACAGGATGGTCACCCATCCAAGTGTTCGTCCAGCCCGACAGTGCTTAACTTCGGTGATCTGACGGGAACCTGTGTTACCACTGCGGCAAGGCCGTTGGATTGAAAGTATTTACTTACTCACTTCGTTGGCCACACAAACTGCAGTCTTTGCCCTCACCAATCAGCCTCCTCCGGCGTCCTCGGTCCATGTATTCTTCTTCAGACATCCCCAGCGTACTCATATCCTCTCTGACCTGATCAATCCATCGGAGTCGTGGTATTCCCCGTGCTCTTTTGCCTCTAATATCTTCCTCCACTACCTGCCTGATGATCTGGCCTTCTCGAAGCATTACGTGTCCATACCACTTCAGTCTTCTTTCTTTGATCACTGCCACGATATCCATCGACTTGCATAGCTTCCACTTCTTTCTTTTCCTCCATTCATCTCCATCCTTCACTGGCCCAAAAATCTGTCTGAGGATGGCATTCTCAAATGTCAGTTTTCTTTCCATCTTTTGCTTGATGGTCCAGATTTCTGCTCCATATTAGACTACAGGTTGTATTATTGTAGATCTTGGTCTCTGAGGATCTCGATAGAAGCCGGGACTTAAACAACATTCCCAGAGCAAGCCTTCAGCTTTCTGAATATATTCGAGTGGTAATTTCCTGGTCTGTCTCGTTCCTTTCATTGAGTATAGCCACAAGATATTTAAAATCTTTTACCCTTTCAAAGTCTTTGTCCTCCACCTTCAAGGGTTTGTCATCATTTTCTCTGTTAACTACGAGGTATTTTGTCTTATCTATATTCAGCTTCAGGCCTGCTATCATTACCTCTTCCATTAATGTTCTTGTCATCTGAACCAGGTCTTATAAGAATTTAGAGAGTAAAATTAACCCAACTAAGATTAACCCAATTATAAGTGATAACGCTGAAATGAATATTGTGAGTGAATGGATATCATCGAGGATTCACCGAAGTTGGAATTAATTTCTACACAGAGGACGACCAGAAGCAGTGGATACGTGACCAACAACATGGCGGCTATGGCACAATAGGCAGAATGAATGGGAACTTATAGACGACCTATGAGGGACTCCCAGCAAGAAGGGGCTGTGGGAGGTTGACGCCGTGAATCCGTTAGGTTACATTGGATGATACCACTGGGACTACGGACGACGGCACTAGCTCAGCTGTGGCCCTATCTGGGAGGTGACGCACGGTGATTTCGGATTTGTTTACAGACGGTATGGGTTTCATGGTTGTAGGCTGTCCCCAGCTATCGGGGACTCACTCGCATAGCATCGACCATGGAATTCTGCAGAAGGGGCTTCCTGAAGAATATATCTTAACCCTGAAGTTTCCCAGTTGTTAAGGCCAAGAACTGGCAGCAAGCCACCTTCTGCGATCGTAGTACAGATGATTAACAAGTTAAGCATCATGGTTTAAGAGGTTTTGTTTCTTTTCATTTAATATTTCATAAGTTTCCTGAAACGTGGAAGGAATGTATAGAGGGTCTATACAAGGGCGATATATTTGAGGACAATATTATGGAAATGGAATAGGATGCAGATGAAGATGAAATGGGAGATAGGATACTGCTTGAAGAGTTTGACAGAGCACTGAAAGACCTAAGTCGAAAAAAGGCCCCGGGAGTAGACAACATTCCATTAGAACTACTCACAGACTTGGGAGAGCCAGTCCTAGCAAAACTCTACCATCTGGTGAGCTAGATGTATGAGACAGGCGAAATACCCTCAGACTTCAAGAAGAACATAATAATCCCAATCCAAAAGAAGGCAGGTGTTGACAGATGTGAAAATTACCGAACTATCAGTTTAATAAGTCACGGCTGCAAAATACTAACGCGAATTCATTACAGACGAATGGAAAAACTGGTAGAAGCCGACCTCGAGGAAGATCACATTGGATTCCGCAGAAATGTTGGAACACGTGGGGCAATACTGATCCTACGACTTATCTTAGAAAATAGATTAAGAAAAGGCAAACCTACGTTTCTAGCATTTGTAGAATTAGAGAAAGCTTATGAGACTGTTGACTGGAATACTCTCTTTCAAATTCTGAAGGTGGTAGGGATAAATACAGGGAGCGAAGGCTAATTACAATTTGTACAGAAACCAGAAGGCAGTTATAAGAGTCGAGGGACATGAAAGGGAAGCAGTGGTTGGGAAGGGAGTGAGACAGGGTTGTAGCCTCTCCCCGATGTTATTCAATCTGTATACTGAGCAAGCAGTAAAGGAAACAAAAGAAAAATTTGGAGTAGGAATTAAAATTCATGGAGAAGAAATAAAAACTTTGAGGTTCGCCGATGACATTGTAATTCTGTCAGAGACAGTAAAGGACTTGGAGAGCAGTTGAACGGAATGGACAGTGTCTTGAAAGGAGGATATAAGATGAACATCAACAAAAGCAAAACGAGAATAATGGAATGTAGTCGAATTAAGTCGTGTGATGTTGAGGGAATTAGATTAGTAAATGAGACACTTAAAGTAGTAAAGGAGTTTTGCTATTTGGGGAGCAAAATAACTGATGATGGTCGAAGTAGAGAGGATATAAAATGTAGACTGGCAATGGCAAGGAAAGTGCTTCTGAAGAAGAGAAATTGGTTAACATCAAGTATAGATTTAAGTGTCAGGAAGTCGTTTCTGAAAGTATTTGTATGGAGTGCAGCCACGTATGGCAGTGAAACATTGACGATAAATAGTTTAGACAAGAAGAGAATAGAAGCTTTCGAAATGTGGTGCTACAGAAGAATGCTGAAGATTAGATGGGTAGATCACATAACTATGAGGAGGTATTGAATAGGATTGGGGAGAAGAGGAGTCTGTGGCACAACAGGACTAGAATAAGGAATCGGTTGGTAGGACACGTTCTGAGGCACCACGGGATCACCAATTTAGCATTGGAGGGCAGCGTAGAGGGTAAAAATCGTAGAGGGAGACCAAGAGATGAATACACTAAACAGATTCAGAAGGGTGTAGGTTGCAGTATGTACTGGGAGATGAAGAAACTTGCACAGGATAGAGTAGCATGGACAGCTGCATCAAACCAGTCTCAGGACTGAAGACCACAACAACAACAACAACAATTATTGAAATAGCTTACATTACAAATCTTGAAGTGAATGTTAATTGCAGTTGTATTCAATTTTCTGTAGCTATGTGAAAATATGGCCTGCCTTAGATTCCAGGTGGGATGTGTAGATATTGTAAGCGATAATACGCTGAAGCGCCAAAGAATTGGTACAGGCATGTGCATTCAAATACAGAGATATGTAAACAGGCAGAATACGGCGCTGGTGTCTGGCGCAGTTGTTAAATCGGTTACTACTGCTACAGTGGCAGGTTATGAAGATTTAAGTGAGATTGAACATGGTGTTATAGTCGGCCAATGAGTGAAGGGACACAGCATCCGAGGTAGCGATGAAATGGAGATTTTCCCGTACGACCATTTCACGATTGTAGCGTGTATATCAGGAATCCGGTAAAACATCGAATCTCCGACATCGCTGCGGCCGGGAAAAGACCCTGCAAGAACGGGGCCAATGACGACTGAAGAGAATCGTTCCACGTGACAGAATTGCAGCCCTTCCGCAAATTGCTGCAGATTTCAGTGCTGGGCCATCAACAAGTGTCAGCGTGCGAACCATTAACAGAACATTATCCATATGGGCTTTCGTAGCCGAAGGCCTACTCGTGTACCTTTTATGACTGCGCGACACAAAGCTTTACGCCTCGGCTGGGCCCTTCAATACCGACAATGGACTGTTGATGACCGGAAGCGTGTTGCCTGGTTGGACGACTCTCGTTTCATATTGTATCGAGCAGATAGACGTGTATGGATATAGAGACAACCTCATCAATCCATGGACTCAGCACATCAGCAGGGGAATGTTCAAGATGGTAGAGACTCTGTAATGGAGTAGTGCGTGTGCAGTTGGAGTGATATGGGACCCCTGATATGTCTAGATACGACTTTGACAGGTGACACGTACGCGAACATCCTGTCTGATGACCTGCATCCATTCACGTCTTTTGTGGATTGCGACCGACTTGGGCAATTCCAGCAGAACGATGCGACACCCCACACGCCCAGAATTACTACAGAGTGGCTCCAGGAACACTCTTCAGAATTTAAACACTTCCGCTGGCCATCAAGCTCACCAGACATGAAAATTATCGATCATATCTGGGATGCGTGCAGTTGGAGTGATATGGGACCTCTGATACTTCTAGATACGACTCTGACAGGTGATACGTACGTAAGCACCCTGTCTGATCACCTGTGTCCATACGTGTCTATTGTGCATTGGGTAATTCCAACAGGAGAGTAGGACATCCCGCACTTCCAGAGGATACAGAGTGGCTCCAGGAACACTCTTCAGAATTTAAACACTTCCGCTGGCCATCAAACTCACCAGACAGGAAAATTATTGATCATACCTTGGATGTGTGCAGTTGGAGTGATATGGGACCTCTTGATACTTCTAGATACGACTCTGACATGTGATACGTACGTAAGCATCCTGTCTGATCACCTGCATCCATTCATGACAATTGTGCATTCCGACAGACTTGGGTAATTCCAACAGGACAGTAGGACATCCCACACGTCCAGAGGCTACAGAGAGGCTCCAGGAACACTCTTCAGAATTTAAACACTTCCGCTGGCCATCAAACTCACCAGACATGAAAATTATTGATCATATCTGGGATGTGTGCAGTTGGAGTGATATGGGACCTCTGATACTTCTAGATACGACTCTGACAGGTGATACGTACGTAAGCACCCTGTCTGATCACCTGCGTCCATACATGTCAATTGTGCATTGGGTAATTCCAACAGGAGAGTAGGACATCCCGCACTTCCAGAGGCTACAGAGTGGCTCCAGGAACACTCTTCAGAATTTAATCACTTCCGCTGGCCATCAAACTCACCAGACAGGAAAATTATTGATCATATCTAGGATGTGTGCAGTTGGAGTGATATGGGACCTCTGATACTTCTAGATACGACTGTGACAGGTGATACGTACGTAAACATCCTGTCTGATCACCTGCGTCCATACATGTCAATTGTGCATTCCGAAAGACATGGGTAATTCCAACAGGACAGTAGGACATCCCACACATCCAGAGGCTACAGAGTGGCTCCAGGAACACTCTTGTGAGTTTAAACACTTCCATTGGCCACCAAACTCCCGACACAAGAATATTATTGAGCATATCTTGGATGCCTTGCAACGTGCTGTTCAGAAGATATCTCCACCCCCCCCCCCCCACCCCCTGGTACTCTTACGGATTTATGAACAGCCCTGCAGGAGTCATAGTGTCAATTCCCTCCAGTATTACTTCAGACATTAGTGGAGTCCATGCCACGTTGTGTAGCGGCCCTTCTGCGTGCTCATGGGGGCCCTGCACGATATTAGGCAGGTGTACCAGTTTCCTTGGAACTTCTTTGTAAATAAACGAATAAAGAAATATCTTCGGTATAGTGTCTAGAAAAGGTTCCAGACATTGGATACCAAAAACAATGTTCACATTCTTATTTTTTTTGTACTGTAATGAACAGATGGAAATTTTGGTAGACCAGAAACGTGAGACGCCGCGGTGTTTGTGGGGACGCCAGCGGGCGGCCCACATAAGTGACAGCTGACAGCTTGTTTACGCCACGGGCCAGGAACGCAAAACAGACACAGCGGCGGCCGTAACTCTTCTAGCGTGAGAGACAAGGACTGCGTACGTGACCGACGAGCACGGCTGGCTGCGATTTTCGCCGGCCGGCGCCGCTCGTAATCCGCTTACGGCGGAATGACGCGCGCCCTTCTCCGCTCGCAGATGTAACCTCTGGCAGCAGCTGCACGTGGTGAATGCCCCTCTCTAGGCTCCTCCAGGAAGATCGCTCACTGTCGCTGCTGAAATTAGAACTACACAGGCTACAGAATGATGATACTGCAGCGCCTGTGGCGTTAAGAAGAACGCCGTAACGTTCCCTCAGACAAGTATGTCAATTAAAATATCCTCTCTTGTATGGGAATTACATAATGTGTGTACGAGTACAGGATGTTACGCAGGAACAACGACATGCGGAATTTCGGGTCTGGTCATGAGATGCGCAAGGATGCGAAAACGGTTAAGGCGACCGCCCGTGTAAATCGGGATGTCCGGGTTCGAGTACCGGCCAGACACAAACTGTCACTGTCATCATTCCGTAACACAGCTGATGGTTGTTCTTATGCGCAACTGCGAATACATTTAATGATACAGACAAAACCCCTGCAACTCCCAAAGTTGGCAAGCTCACCATCAACCTAAAATATACACTACTGGCCATTAAAATTGCTACACCAAGAAGAAATGCAGATGATAAACGGGTATTCATTGGACAAATATATCATACTAGAACTGACAGGTGATTACATTTTCACGCAATTTGGGTGCATACATCCTGAGAAATCAGTACCCAGAACAACCGCCTCTGGCCGTAATAATGGCCATGATACGCCTGGGCATTGAGTGAAACAGAGCTTGGATGGCGTGTACATATACAGCTGCCCATGCAGCTTCAACACGATACCGCAGTTCATCAAGAGTAGTGACTGGCGCAATGTGACGAGCCAGTTGCTCGGCCGCCATTGACCAGATGTTTTTAACTGGTGAGGATCTGGAGAATGTACTGGCAAGGGCAGCAGTCGAACATATTCTGTTTGCAGAAAGGCCCGTACAGGACCTGCAACATGCAGCCGTGCATTATCCTGCTGAAATGTAGGGTTTCGCAGGGATCGAATGAAGGGTAGAGCCACGGGTCGTAACACATCTGAAATGTAACGTCCGCTGTTCAAAGTGCCGTCAATGCGAACAATAGGTGACCGAGACGTGTAACCAATGGCAGCCCATAACATCACGCCAGGTGATACGCCAGTATGGCGACGACGAATAGACGCTTCGACTGTGTATTCACCGCTATGTCGCCAAACACGGATGCGACCATCACGATGCTGTAAACAGAACCAGGTTTCATCCGAAAAAATAACGTTTTGCCGTTCGTGCACCCAGGTTCGTCGTTGAGTACACCATCGCAGGCCCTCCTGTCTGTGACGCAGCGTCAAGGGTAACCGCAGCCATGGTCTCCGAGCTGATAGTCCATGCTGCTGCAAACGTCGTCGAACTGTTCGTGCAGATGGTTGTTGTCTTGCAAACGTACCCATCTGTTGACTCGGGGATCGAGACGTGGCTACACGATCCGTTACAGCCATGCGGATAAGATGACTGTCATCTCGACTGCTAGTGATACGAGGCCTTTGGGATCCAGCCTAGCGTTCCGTATTACCCTCCCGAACCCACCGATTCGATATTCTGCTCACAGTCATTGGATCTCGACCAACGCGAACAGCAATGTCGCGATACGATAAACCGCAATCGCTGTAGGCTACAATCTGACCTCTATCAAAGTCGGATACGCGATGGTACGTATTTCTCCTTCTTACACGAGGCATCACAACAACGTTTCACCAGGCGACGCCGGTCAATGTTGTTTGTGTATGAGAAATCGGTTGGAAACTTTCCTCATGTCAGCACGTTGTAGGAGTCGCTATTGGCGCCAACCTTGTGTGAATGCTCTGAAAAGCTAATCATTTGCATATCACAGCATCTTCTTCCTGTCGGTTAAATTTCGCGTCTGTAGCACGTCATCTTCATGGTGTAGCAATTTTAATGGCCAGTAGTGTATTTGCGCAGAAGCTATAATTTGTAAGCGTAGGTTTTTGCTGCCGTTGCCACTGCGAATGTAATTTTTCAGGGTATATGACCACAATGTCAATATACAAAATTCTCCGACGTTTTTGCCACTGTTGCAAATGACCTTCCTTATGGTGTTTTGCTTATTCAGTAATAATTGCGCGGGATTAGCCGAGCGGCCTACGGCGCTGCAGTCATGGACTGTGTAGCTGATCGCGGCGGAGGTTTGAGTGCTCCCTCGGGCAAGGGTGTATTTGTTTGTCCTTAGGATAATTTAGATTCAGTAGTGTGTAAGCTTAAGGACTGATAACCTTAGCAGTTAAGTCCCACAAGATTTCACATACACTTTGAACAGTAATAATTTATTGGGTGCCTTCGAAACGGAAGTTTCTGTGAATTTTGGAAGTTAAGTGAGGTACAAAACCTCTTTTCAGATGTTTCTGACTACGATTCATTGCAAGCTTGCCATCTTCCTGGTGTGAACACATATATTTTACTCATTCTTCTCAATATCGCTCGCTTACACGCCATCCTAATTTATATTTTAGCTGGTTTCCCTAAACCACCTATGCTGAATTATGGGGCGGACCCTTAGAATGTGGCTCATTTCCCTGTCCATCTTTGTCCAATCCGACCTTGTGCTGCGTTTCTAATAACTTCATCGTAGGCTGAAAGTGAAGTTCAGATTTTTCTTCCGTGCAATGCATACCAATTGCATGCGTAGGAGCTACTTGTCCAACAACTGCAGCCATTTGTTTGAGAGATACACTTCAGCCGTTGACAAATACCTTCCAGTGCAATTACATCCTTCATTACAAGATTAGTGGTGAACTACTTAATATTGTCCTATCAACGAAAAATACTAAGGTTAGGCCGACATTCTTGTGTGCAGTATATTCGATTTGCGCATATCTGGGAGAGTTAGGCAGTTCCTGACTATTTTTTTTTTCACTCTAAATCGTCGAGTATTTCAGAAAAATTTTCTTGAGTTATGGTTCACACTGACAACAACAAAATATTGGAAATTTTTACGGAGCTGCCGTCACAGAGCCGGCCGGGGTGGCCGAGCGGTTCTAGACGCTACAGTCTGGAACCGCGCGACCGCTACGGTCGCAGGTTCGAATCATGCCTCGGGCATGGATGTGTGTGATGTCCTTAGGTTAGTTAGGTTTAAGTAATTCTAAGTTCTAGGGTTCTAGGGGACTGATGACCTCAGAAGTTAAGTCCCATAGTGCTCGAAGTCAACCATTTTTTTTGCCGTCACAGAAACGTACATGTGTTGCCTAGAGGAATACGAGATGTGCAATGCTACATCATATACAAGGTGTGGCATGTATAAGTGGAGGTGTTTTTATTTGTGGTTCCTTACAATGTACACACATCAGTGTGTTAACTGTGTTTTCTCTGCGTCGAACGGTCTTCCCACAAACACGTCACAACTTTACGACCTGATGCTTTCTGCACGGTCGTAACTGCACCATTAAGTGGACTACGCGTGTCAGTATAGAGTAAACGCCTGGTGTCTACGTGTCCACAGTTCAACACCCGATCTGTCACCCAGGGCAAAGTAAGCATTCTTGGAGGTACTAATCAGCCTAAAAACATACTAGTCTTAATAGTTATAATTAACAGTCTGCAAATGAAGTAAATACTGATGTAATGTTGTTCACCGTTCTCGGTCACCTATAGAAATATCTGCACTTATGCCCTTTACACCTTGTATAATGATATACCTTGCTTGGCTGTGTGATAGTGCATAGGGAAAAGAACACTGGAAAGGTGACGTGTTAACCAACAACCATTCGATTTTTAAATTCTGTCATGTACTGGGAATATAAAATTACTAATAATAATACTGATTTAAGACAGTAATTCTCTTAAATTGTGAAATCACAACAGTAGCCCTCTTTGCGTTGTGCTATGGATAAAAATTTTTAGTTTTATTTTGCAAGGAAACTAAATGCCACCTACATTTCAACATTCACAACACTCACAACATTCACTATTAATTTGTCACTTTCCATTGTAATCACCATCTTTGTCCATAGTTTTTTTCCACCTTGAAACAAGAGCAACTATACTTGTACAGTAAAAAGCATGGACCTGTTTCCTCAGCCACTGGTGTACAGAATTTTTCAAGCGCTCCACGTCTACAAAGTAATGCCCTCAGTGAGCGTTTTTGAGTGGGCTGAACACATGGAAGTCTGTTCGTGCAAGGTCAGGGCTGTATGGTGGGTGGGGAGAAACTTCACATACAATATTTGCAATTTCGCCTATGATGGAATCACGAGTCTGTGATCTTGCATTGTTGTGTGGAGGATGAGTGAACGCAAAGAAGACGTCCTTTCGACTTCTTGAGGTTTTTCACATATTGGATAGAATTTATTGTACACCCTGTCTCTGGCAGGCTGCTTCTCGTAGCTTCACCCAACTTTGTTTGCCCTTCAGTTTCTTTACAGCGATGAACCCAGAGTCAGACTATGTTAACGTCTAACGTAGCATCTTCCTACGTCTTCTTCTGCACTTGAGAATTGTGACTGGGCGTTTCACCTTCTGCAGTAGGGGAATCAGTCACAGTACGCTGTCATAGACGTACGTCTGTAATGTGGTTCGCGGGATAATTTAGAACTGAAAGTTGTTCTTTGATTTATTGATACTTTTGTGAAAAGAATTATGTGCGCTGCAATTATTACGAGTGCACAAATGGAACCACATCACAACATATGTTCAAAAATGGCTCTGAGCACTATGGGACTTAACATCTATGGTCATCAGTCCCCTAGAACGTAGAACTACTTAAACCTAACTAACCTAGGGACAGCACACAACACCCAGTCATCACGTCACAACATATGTCTGCGAACATATTTAATATGCACGATGTAATCAGAGAAGGCAGACAGAAAATATGTATTTTTCAGTAGATACAGTCTGATTCAGCGAATCACCTAATTTGGAAACCTCATTTTCCATAATCGTAGTATTTCGTGCACATTCAGCTGTCTGTTACGATCTCTTGTTGCTTTTCTTCTTTTTTTTCTCACTGTGTGCTGACGCGTATCCAAACCAAGGACCCATCATGAAATAAGTAAAACAGAACTCTTTTCGAATCACAGTAACTACATTTTAAAATACGGTTGACAACTACATTTACGAGACAAACAGTACTATTTCTCTCTCATTGAGCCCAGATAATAGCAAAGTGGAAGAACTATTTCCTTACTTAAAAAAAATGAAGATGTCACTTTCAGTTGACTGCACCAAAGACTGCGTCTTTTCCATTTCGAGGCCTCCATTGCCAAATTCATTACTAGTATATTACCAACTTAAGGTAGTAGGACTCACAGAGTACGTTTCGACTACGTGTGTAGCTTTCTAAAGACAGCTGAAAAGCACTTTAAGATACAAAAATCGATTTTAAAAGAGATGTAAGAATAACTAGTGTAGAACATGTGGTACCTAGTAGCATAGTTTTCATCAACAACGGCGACCGGCTTACATCTACTGCTGGGTAAGAACCTGGTGTAGATTTATGGTCTTCAGCATCCGACCTGCTCCGGAACGTTTTGTAATGTGACCCATTCACCGTACATCAGGTCGTCTCCTCGGTGCTCATTGGATTCCAGTAAAGAATTTCCTTGGTCCATATAACATTCTTTCTCATACCTACAAGTCCCATTCACGGTCACTGCATTTCCAGTTACATTCATTACTAGACTTTATGTGTAAAGGTCTGTCTTCATCACACAAACTGTGCATTTCACAATTACCGGTTTTGGCCACCGTCATCTTCAGATTATAAAAATTTTCTGGTGTAACTACCAGCGCCAAAAATCTATATATCTAGGTACGTGGAAGTGCCACTCACTTTGTACCTACATATATAGATTTTGATGCAGATAACTACATCAGAATATTTTGGTGATCTGAAGAGATAATGGCCGAAACGGGTAGTTGTGAAATGTACAGTTCATGTGCTCAAGATGGACCTTTATAAATAAAGTGTCATAACATGATCGCCGACTCATTACAGACTTCTTGTCTTTAATTGATAAATCATTATTAGGCCTACTTCTTCCATTCCAATCTTTTCCCTGTCCTGTTCTTCTTCTCTCTCTGAGAAACTCAGTTTTGGAGCGATTTTTTATCGAAAAGTCCATGCGTCACCGTCATAAGTCAAAACTGGAAATACACGCAGTCTGTAAACGCTTCTGTCCAGAAACATGAGAAGCTTGGGTTTTACAACCGTCTTTAGTTTACCTATAGCTGTTTACGCCATTTTTATTCTTCTGTTTATCCATTCTTCTGCGCGTTCAGTCATTGTTTTCATTTGATTTACATTGAGAAACTCATCAAATTGTTCTATGACTTTATTGTTAACTTTTAATATTTTCTTTCTGATGTTATCGTTGTATAGTGTTATAGTCTTGTTACAGTTATTTTTCACCCATACATTCAAACTTGGTGCATTAAGTTTCTGTGTTATCTATTGTGGTGCCGGCCGCGGTGGTCTAGCGGTTCTAGGCGCTCAGTCCGGAGCCGCGCGACTGTTACGGTCGCAGGTTCGAATCCTGCCTCGGGCATGGATGTGTGTGATGTCCTTAGGTTAGTTAGGTTTAAGTAGTTCTAAGTTCTAGGGGACTGATGACCTCAGAAGTTAAGTCCCATAGTGCTCAGAGCCATATCTATTGAGGTATTAAAAGTAAACAGCGCAGTGTTATTAGAAAAACAAAGAGGGTTCTGGTACGTTCCGTTTACACGCACCGGTACTCCTTCTCTCTTTACTGATCTGAAAACTTCCTGCAGTATAATTGCATCTAGTTAATTCAATAAAGGTAAAAGTTTATTTCCTAGAATCTCAGAGGATGAAATAAAAAGAACTGGCATTTAACAGTCCCTTAAAATGCGGAGTATCCTTGCCTAACTACTCTTTCAATCGCGATTTTCTGACTATGCTAATGGAGTCTATTAAAAATTATAGTATTGACGACTATGTTTTCCAGCATACTGACATTGATTGAATCAGTGCCTTTCCCGCCAAAGGCTGTTGATACAGAATTTATCAAAACTGATACTGATGTGAAAAAGGCTCATAAATAAAACACATGATGGTGTGATAAAGATGGTTCAACAATGACAGTTCAAGCAGTGTGTAGACTGCAAGTCTATCCAGTGCTGGTAACTAGTGGCACCTTAGGTAGAGGGTGAAGTAGATAGCGGTTGGAAGATGAATCCTCTATAAAAAAAAAAGTGGTATCACGGAGGCTGATATTGTATTGTTCATATTATTTATATACTAAACCCCAGTTTTGGGAGCTAATTATGTAGCATTGCTTCTTTCGCAATTCCTTGTTTTAAAAGATATTTAATTTAATGTCTGGCTATTTCTGAATTAATTTATGGAATACTGAAAATATTTAATTTTAAGGGACTGCCAGTTCTTTTCATTTCATCCTCTGAGATGCTAGGCAATAAACTTTTACCTTTATTGAATTCACGAGATGCGTGGATTCAAAACTAACAGGCTGACATTTGTTTAACTACCAGGAAGAAAATGGAAGGCGTAATTTAATAACTTATTTCTGTACTCCAGCTCCGCTTTGAGTTATTGTTCATGTGTATTTGAGTACTAATGTGACACTGTGTTAAAAAAAGAACAGGTTAAAACTAATCTTTCATACGCTTGAAATTCTGCATGTATTGAGTCAGTAGAAGTTTTATGGTGTATTTAAGTCTGACACATTTTCTTCATGCACTTTAAGTATGAGCATTGTTGAAAATACGAAATTTCTCATCTAAATGGTTGATTTGCGAAACTGAGAAGTTAGTCTCCGGCTGCCACCTGCGACACAGCAGCAGTGGAGCAAGTTACATATCTAGCTTTTTCAGTGTTTGTTTGTAGTTTAATTCTTAAATTCTGTGCGAGTTTTTGTACTTAAGAGGTTTAATCACGCGTTTTAGCAACTGTAAACTGTAGACTCGTCTAATCTGTAGTGCAGTTAGTTGTCAGTTTTTTTTTTAACAACCAGCGACCGCTCGGTTCAGCCTAGTTGGTTTCCAGCTGCTGCCTGTGGCGCGCCAACAGAGCAGCAAGTTACATATTTCGCTTTTTCCCGTGTATTTTCACAGTTTAATTTTTAAAAATGGTTCAAATGGCTCTGAGCACTATGGGACTCAACTTCTGAGGTCATTAGTCCCCTAGAACGTAGAACTAGTTAAACCTAACTAACCTAAGGACATCACACACATCCATGCCCGAGGATTCGAACCTGCGACCGTAGCGGTCCCGCGGTTCCAGACTGCAGCGCCTAGAACCGCACGGCCACTTCGGCCGGCTAATTTTTAAATTTCGTGTGTGCTTTTGTATTTAAGAAACGTAATATCGCG
This sequence comes from Schistocerca piceifrons, assembly GCF_021461385.2. Lineage (NCBI taxonomy): Eukaryota > Metazoa > Arthropoda > Insecta > Orthoptera > Acrididae > Schistocerca > Schistocerca piceifrons. The sequence continues at coordinate 934,954,665 of NC_060139.1, read as the reverse complement.
TTTTAGTAAGCGTAGAGATTAGACACGAAATGCATAGCACAGTTGTCATTTCTTTTGAACGGTCAGCTGCACAGTTCAGTCAGCCGCCAGCCTCAATTGGTGACTCCTCACGGAGGTAGCAAGATACATATTTAACATTCTGCGTCTACTTTTGTGGTTGATTCTTAAGTTAGTAGTATTAGGATGCGTGTATGCTTTCTGCGGACGTTTCAGTCGGAAGAGAACGTGCAAGAGTGCGTGTGGTTGTGGATCCCTTCAGTGGCCGATCGCGTTCTACGAAGCAGGAACTGATCATCTCGTCTCCAAGTGGGATAAATGTCTTAACAGGTGCGGTGATTACTTTCGAATGGGACCATTCCATAGTCCTGTTGTGGTGAGTGTTCAGTTTCCATTTGGCTGTCCCTTATACACATTCTGTGTGACGCGTTCAGAAATTCGCTGCTGACCTATACAAAAATTAACTTCCTGCCTTTCTGTTACTTGTTTGTGATCTTATCTCTGTTTCTAATCCTGCATACCTTTCCACCTGAAGCACTTGCTGTAGGTTACGTTCTCCGATGCTAGCATGATCAAAGAGCCAGGAGTGTCTTTCAGGTGACCTACAATTTATCTGATGATAGCGGGATGATTTTACAATAGGGCAGCAGATCCGGTAGTCACCATCAATAGTATTTCACCATTTCATGCTGTTATCATTTTGTCGTGATTCTGTTGAGACTCACGTACTTAATTTTCATTTGATAAACGCTCCTCAGTTCCCGGTTCAGTGAGGTACTAGTTATAAATTTCTTTTTTTCCCTGTTTCTTTTCGCAATTGAAATTCGGTTAATATTGTTTATTTACGCCGTGCGATGAGCAAATATCGACACTGTGGAACTCAAATCACATGCGTGACAACTTATGTACATCACTTTTTCATGCTGAAGATTAGATGGGTAGATCACATAACTAATGATGAAGTATTGAATAGAATTGGGGAGAAGAGGAGTATGTGGCACAACTTGACAAAAAGAAGGGACCGGTTAGTAGGACATGTTCTGGGGCATCAAGGGATCACAAATTTAGCATTGGAGGGCAGTGTGGAGGGTAAAAATCGTAGAGGGAGACCAAGAGATGAATACACTAAGCAGATTCAGAAGGATGTGGGTTGCAGTAAGTACTGGGAGATGAAGAAGCTTGCACAGGATAGCGTAGCATGGAGAGCTGCATCAAACCAGTCTCAGGACTGAAGACCACAACAACAACAACAACAAATATCGGATTCATCTTATGTGGCCGCACGTCGTAATACAAAAATCTGTGTGGACAGAATCCAAATCTAATGCTACAGCATCTCAGGCCACATAATAAAACAATTTATTATATGATTTATTATATAATATAATAATAAAATAAGCCACAATCTGATATTTTTATGGTTCCTTTACAGGCACTTCTTTTCTTGCTATACTAATTCTGATACGATGTAGCAAAGAGACAGCACTAAAGTCTAACAATTTCATTTTAACCTTGTAGTCTTGAGGTTTCTCTACCGCTTTTCCTATCATAGTTGCGTTGGTTCAAATGGCCCTGAGCACTATGGGACTTAACTTTTGAGGTCATCAGTCCCCTAGAACTTAGAACTACTTAAACCTACCTAACCTAAGGACATCACACACATCCATGCCCGAGGCAGGATTCGAACCTGCGACCGTAGCGGTCGCACGGTTCCAGACTGTAGCGCCTAGAACCGCTCGGCCACTCCGCCCGGCCGTAGTTGCGTTTTTGGGTACTTGCATTTCGCAGCGTCCGTTGTTTTTCCCAGCTACTTTACAGGAGTGAACAATAATATGGAAACACTGAAGACTCAGCACATTACAATACCTAGTTGCGTGTAGGAAAATCATTGGCATTCAAAACAACTACCAGTCGTCTCGGAATGGATAAATGCAGGTCCTGTATGTTTTTCAAGGTAGTCCCGTCCATTCTTGCTGCAAAATTGTGACAAGTTCAGATAACGGGTCTGGACGTGGGTAGCGATCACACAAATTTCTCTAGAAAGTAGACTTAAAAGGTCCAATAGATTCAGATCTGGTGACTGCGATGGCCTAGTGAGAGGCGACAGTTCATCCACGTCCTCACAAAATGATCCTAGGACGATGCGACCTGCGTGAGGACGGTCCTTGCCGTCTCGTAACATAGCATTAGCATTGAGGAACAAATACTGTACCTGATTAGCCAAAATGATCACATAATCTTCAGCAGAAATGCGACCTTGCAGACTAACCACGGAGGCCATGGAATAACACGATATGGTTGCCGAAATCACCACCGAGCCCCCGTCATGTTTCACTCTTGGGATATAAACTCGGCCAGAAACTGTAAACAGTGTGAAACAAGATTCATCCGACCAAACGACATTGTTCCATTACTCCATAGTCAAGATTTTATGGCTTCGGCGCCAAGTTTTCATGTTATGAGCATTTGCATCAATGATGACAGATTCTGGAGTTCCAGCTCGCCCTGTACTTCTGTCCTTCTGGAACTCCTTTCGTCTTGTTTTTTTGCTGACAGGGTTCGCGACTATGACATTCAGTTCCACAGAGACTTTTGCAGCTATCGTCCTTTTATTTTTCGCCGCAACCCTGGTTAATGATCTTCTGCACGATCACTCTACAGAAACTTTAGACAGCATTGTGAATTAGCGATGATGTTTCCCCGCTTTCCCTGTTGTAAGTAGGCTGTTTAGGTTTTTATGTTGGTAACGTCACGTAGCGCTCTGTATGAAAATCACTGACTGTGCTGTGTGCAGTCTGTGGCTGCTTGGCATTGTTGGAATATTCACTATTGTAGTGTTGGGCAGTTGGATGGGAACAGCGCGTAGCGTTGAGCAGATTGAGGTGACCCACCAGCAGTGGTGGATGTGGGGAGACAGATGGCAGAATTTTGAGAGCGGACGATCTGGACGTGTGCCTGTCAGATAAAGGAAATTTGTAAGACTGGATATCATGAACTCTTTTGAAAACTATTAAGGTAAATACATTGTTTGTTCTCTATCAAAATCTTTCATTTGCTAACTATACCTATCAGTAGTTAGTGCCTTCAGTAGTTAGAATCTTTCATTTAGCTGGCAGTATTGGCGCTCGCTGTATTGCAGTAGTTCGAGTAACGAAGATTTTTGCGAGGTAAGTGATTCATGAAAGGTATAGGTTATTGTTAGTCAGGGCCATTCTTTTGTAGGGATTATTGAAAGTCGGATTGCGTCGCGCTACAAAACATTGTGTGTCAGTTTAGTGATGATCAGAATTTAAAGGGAGAAATGTCTGAGTACGTTGAGTTTTGCTCAGCTGTTTGAAAATCAAGTGACGTAAGAAGTTTATCATCACTGTCATTTATAATTTTTCTAAGGGGACGTTACACTGTTTGCTCCTCCGATACGGCGCGTCTTGAAAAATCAAACACTTCGGCTACCTCTGTTACGAAAGCAGCTACCGTGAGAGCACCAACAATTTGCTCAAGTTTGAATGCATTGAGCTCCCACATAATGCACTCACAACCACACAGAACCGCGAGTGACACTTGCAGCGTACTGAGGACATTGCACAGGTGCCATTCAAAAAAGTGATGCAACCAGATGACATAGTTAGATGTCAGTATAACTTCTTAAACGAACACACCAGCGGCGGTGTGTAAATGTTTAACGTTTCAGACAATTCTTGAGGAATATAGAGTTCCCAGTAAGTTATCTTCGCTCTTCTGTAATATCTTCTACAAACTCCGAAGCCACCGTACGATGTGTGGCGGAGGGTACCGTGTACCATTACTGGTCATTTCCTTTCTTGTTCCACTCGACAACGATTGCACTGCTTTCCAACCTCCCCCCCCCCCCCCCCCCCCCCATCCCCCATCCACCCTCCGGCTTCATATACCCACCACTGTTGGTGCTGCCACCTGCCCCCTTTGACTGATAACCGCGCGTTGACATCAAACACAGGTGGTGATTACATTAATGTGAGTAGAACATGTGTAGACTACGTATACTTCAGGAAAAGGCCATTAACGTAAAATTAGAGAGAGGTCTACCAACAATCTAACTTCCTGCGCATCATCCGTAACTGCACACGGAAACCAGGGAAGCGGAAGTGGTACACAAAGTACTCCATGGTACACACCATAAGGTGGCTTTCGGAGTGTATATCAAGACGTAGAACTATACACTTCGCAACTGAATGGTTTTTCTCAAACTACTCCATTTCTGACCTGGAATCTGTAAGCATAACGACTGGTAATCTATGTCACACTGCCTCCAGTCCACCTTGTGAACCGTAGAGATTTATTGAAAGATCTGGTTCGGTCCTCATATGAAGTAAGCGTTTTGCGCCATCGACCCCCCCACTGCAGAAACACGCTCACATGCACCTACACAGGAGTAGGAAACTTGCTGTAAACCAAAATCGTGGACATCAGAACGGATACTCTGACATGAATCCAAATATGGAACAGAATTCACTGATTTACTTTTTCTTTCTTGTGTAAGGTTAAATAACATAGCAACAAAGTTATTGATGTATAAACCCACATCTAGAAGGGCTGTGTCCAATCACAGAAATTTGTTTTATGTGATTTCCTCAAAACGTTCAAGAGAAACTGTGGACTCGTATCTGTGAAAAGGAATAGCATATTAGTCAAAATTCTCAACTTTCCCGTCAACTGTAGTACTGCCACAGTTGTAAATTTTCCATATTCACTGAAAACCACTGAGAAAACTTCACCTGGTCTATTCACTCGCTTCCTCTCAGCAATTCTAATCATCTTCACGTCACAAATTGAGTTCAAAGACCTGTATGTTTCGCATCATTTATATAACTGATTAAGAACCCAAAAAATCTATGAATAAGTACTGAAATTAATTATTCAATAATTAATTATTCAGATAATAAGATAAAATGTCTAGTGGGGATTGTCAAAATAGAAACAGGAAAATCAATTAAGGAATATAAGAAGCAATGCCAGATGCATACAGCCAAGCAGAAACTCTCACAGGATTAATAATATCTCAGGTACATTACTAAAATCCTGTTCCTCACATATATGCAATGTTTTCAGTCACATGTACTATACATCACTATCGCTGGGTGTATTTCCAGTGGCTGGTCCCGGCGGAGGTTCGAGTCCTCCCTTGGGCATGGGTGTGTGTGTTTGTCCTTAGGATAATTTAGGTTAAGTAGTGTGTAAGCTTAGGGACTGATGACCTTAGCAGTTAAGTCCCATAAGATTTCACACACATTTGAACATTTTTTTATATTTCCAGAATCACTGAAATATACTGTTGTTAGCTTCTTTAATAATTACCAACCAAACTCTGAAATGTGGCTACACTGAGCCACTGCGCCAGAGATTGCGCCAAAGAGTATTATTAAGCCGCCTCCACAGTGCTTGGGGAGAGCTCGTGGTAGTCAGTGCCTGTCGAGGACTCGTGGTAGTCAGTTCTTGGGGAGAGCTCGTAGTAGAGTGTTTGTTGAGATGTGCTAGTAGGCAGTGCTTGCTGAGATGTGATATTGGAGAGTTCTGGTTGAGATGTGGTAGTAGTGAGTCGGTGTGGAGATATTGTAATGTTTAGAGTGCTTTTCATCAATATAAATTAAGGTAACAAACTACTTTTCTTGTTTCTCTCATTATTTCAGTGTCCTGAATAATGTGTCATTACAGGTTCAGTCAACAAAGCATCTGGCGTGTGTTCTTGTATTAGAGTGTAATTCTGGGTTTCTTGCGCAATTATAGTATTTCTAATTTTCTTTTATCACGTCAGTATAATTGGTATTTAAAAATTCTAGTCTTGTTGAAGAAGAACCGTGCCAGATGTGCGTTGAGTCATACTTCCACATACAGAACAGTTATACTTGTGCTTTGGTTTCGTAGGTTTTATAGTTGCTGGGGACTTAATTAATTATTTGTGTTAACGAAAATTTTCTTTCATTCTTTGTTGTCGTTTCATGCAGTCAGAGTGCGTAATAATACTAGTCAGGGCCAACCGTTTACGAGATACAGCGTAATCGGACATACAGCTACCAAAAATTAAAAAAAATTATTTTCAAACATATTTAATTAAGCCCCCATGCAACTCACTGCTTACCTCCATCTGGTACTCTTTGGAAATTATGTTCCTAATATAAAATACTTAGTCTCTGTTTGGATTTCAAAAAGGTTCCCTTACAGAAAAAGCAATTTTTTAGTTCGCTAATCAGATCATTCAAAATTTAAATGACAACGTATTGCCAACAAATATTTTCAGTAAGTTGTCAAAAGCGCTCTATTGTACAGCACAGATTGTGGGGAAGCAGGCATTTATCAGTATGTCTAATGTGGCGAGCGAGATACTGATTATTCTGTGTCGCTCGGCCAAGGTCAAGACGGCTTGCAGAATGAACAAAAACACTGCGCAAAATCATATGTACAATTAAATCTTTAAATATTAATACAAAACTTGGCCAGATAACTTAAAACCAAGCCTACGTCAAAGCTTCCGAGTGCCATCATGATCCGAAAATTATTTCTTCAAAAAAATTGTTTTTACGAAATTTTAAAAGCGCACAATATTAGAATGTTGTTCTCTTGGAGTTAGGTCCAGTTTATCATAAAAACATGTAGTAGAAGTTTCCAGGAAGCTACATCCTTTACTTTTAGAATTATTAAGTAAAAAACAATTTTAGTGTCAAAAAATGGAAAAATGGGTTAGATTAACTTAGTAAGTAAGATACAAAGTTAAAACGACAGCACTGCATTTGATACAAGTAATTATGAAACTGTACCAACTTTCACTACGGTACTGTAATTCAGCAAAGGTGCAGAAATTAGGAAGAGACAGGACAGAGACCACTACCTACCCTCGATTACATTTGAAAAATTCTGAAGGTTAAAATTTAAAAGTTGTCGGGCTGATAATTTTGTACAATATAAATAGAGTATTGATTTACCTAGAGAAAAATTGAAATCGTTGTAGGACTTCAACTAACAACGACATAGATAATTTTGCACTCAGAAAGATTGCTGGATGAGTCCTGCTACAGACGCTGGAAGCAATTTTAGAGCGAGTGTTCCTTCGCCGTCTACACCGCGAGTATATAAAGACCGTCGTGTCTGGACTTGAGAGAGTATTCGGTCGTTGTCAGTCATGCGGAATGTGTTACGTCGCACTATAGAAAGTGCCGTGATTCTGCCACGTCCGTGTCCGCTGGCCTCGGATGGCGTTAATGACGACTGATTGTTTTTCGACCGAATGAGATATTACATATACCTTGTGAAACTGTGAAGAAGGGAATTAATAATTTAATTGGAAAGCCCGTGTTTCGTTTTAGATGTTCGCTTTCGTGTGCTGCCCGCTATATTATAGAGAGCCGCATGTCAAGTGTCTTGAGATTATTCTCCACATTTAAGGCGAGCAATTAATTTGTCGTAACTAGGAACAAAGAGTTGAAATCGTCTACGAACTACGACAGCATAAACTTGAATGATTTTCAAAACTAATACTTCTGAATGTGATCTTCGTCAGAACATACTGCTCAGTTAAACGGATGTCGTGGTTCCTGACGCCTCTGCATTGTTCTTACAGCGTTGGAACATTTTGTTTCGGTTTCGGCGAGCTGAATTGTGAACCTGTGGACTGAGGGTTATTGAACAGCGTGTTTTCCATCGCTGTTTCGCTGTTCGCAGAAGTAGTTTTCAGGCCGTTGTAAGAGGCAGTGGTATCCAAAGATGGCACAACTAAACAATTCAACTTACGAAACGAAAAATAACAGACCATATAGAAATATTTTTCCCTCGCGTCCCGCACGATGTTGCTGGTAACTGGTGTTCATCTTTACTACTAGAGTGCACTGTCTTATTACGAAACACAGGTACTGTACGCAACGAAACAGCAACTTAAAAATAGGGATAATCACTGTGGTGTCACCGCCAGACACCACACTTGCTAGGTGGTAGCCTTTAAATCGGCCGCGGTCCGTTAGTATACGTCGGACCCGCGTGTCGCCACTATCAGTGATTGCAGACCGAGCGCCGCCACAAGGCAGGTCTAGTCTAGAGAAACTCCCTAGCACTCGCCCCAGTTGTACAGCCGACTTTGTTAGCGATGGTTCACTGTCTACATACGCTCTCATTTGCAGAGACGACAGTTTAGCATAGCCTTCAGCTACGTCATTTGCTACGACCTAGCAAGGCGCCATATTGTTACTATCATTACTTCAAGAATGTATTCTGAACAGATAATATTGTGAATCATGTACCGTCAAGAGCGACGTTCATCATTAATGGATTGAAGTTAAGTATCAAACTAATTCGTCCGCTTTCTGAATTCTCATTCCTTGTCATGTTCCAGACCTCACGTCAGTATAGTTCTTCCCTCCTCACGCCAGCCTGCGTGAGCTAAAACGCGTGCATTTCGGCCTCCACTCGTAACACGGTGTTGGCTCATCTGCTAACACAAAAGTCACTATAGATGTATTATAGGGTTCGATATTGGGACCATTTTTGCTCTTGTGTATAAATGGTGTGCCATCATACAACCAAGAAGCAGAAATAGTTAGTTCTCTTTGCTGACGATACAAGTATTGTAATCAAGTATAACGGAGAAATTTTAACATATTCAAATGAAGATTGTATTTACTTGAAAATTTCCAGAATGAGATTTTCACTCTGCAGCGGAGTGTGCGCTGATATGAAACTTCCTGGCAGATTAAAACTGTGTGCCCGACCGAGACTCGAACTCGGGACCTTTGCTTTTCGCGGGCAAGCGCTCTACCAACTGAGCTACCGAAGCACGACTCACGCCCGGTACTCACAGCTTTACTTCTGCCAGTACCTCGTCTCCTACCTTCCAAACTTTACAGAAGCTCTCCTGCGAACCTTGCAGAACTAGCACTCCTGAAAGAAAGGATATTGCGGAGACATGGCTTAGCCACAGCCTGTGGGATGTTTCCAGAATGAGATTTTCACTCCGCAGCGGAGTGTGCGCTGATATGAAACTTCCTGGCAGATTAAAACTGTGTGCCCGACCGAGACTCGAACTCGGGACCTTTGCCTTTCGCGGGCAAGTGCTCTACCAACTGAGCTACCGAAGCACGACTCACGCCCGGTACTCACAGTAGCGCCTCGCGCTTGGTTAAAACTATAGCGGCTGCCGAGCGAAGCTCGTTCAAGGTTCTGTAAAGTTTGGAAGGTAGGAGACGAGGTACTGGCAGAAGTAAAGCTGTGAGTACCGGGCGTGAGTCGTGCTTCGGTAGCTCAGTTGGTAGAGTACTTGAAAATCAATAACTGGTTCTCTGGAAAGGAACTGAAACTGCATTTAAATAGAACGTAATACATGTACCGACGAAATTGTTAGAAATAATGCATGAGGGAGAGAAATCAATCAGTGAGACATAACATTTCTCCACCAGTCGAGGTGATGTAACGGTTAGGTACTGGATTCATATTTTGGGGCCGGTGGTTCAGATCTTCATCCAGTATGTACAATGAAACGCCAAAGAAACTGGTATAGGAGTGCGTATTCAAATACAGGGGTGTGTAGATAGGCTGATACGGCGCTGCGGTCGGCAACGCCTATACAGGATGGTCCACTGATCGTGACCCGGCCAACTATCTCGCGAAATAAGCGTCAAACGAAAAAACTACAAGAAACTAAACTTGTCTAGATTGAAGGGGGAAACCAGATGGCGCTATGGTTGGCCCGCTAGATGGCGCTGCCATAGGTCAAACGGATATCAACTGCGTTTTTCTGAATAGGAACCCCCATTTTTTATTACACATTCGTGTAGTACGTAAAGAAATATGAATGTTTTAGTTGGACCACTTCTTTCGCTTCCTGACAGATGGCGCCGTAATAGTCACAAACATATGGCTCATAATTTTAGACGAACAGTTGGTAACAGGTACGTTTTTTTAATTAAAATACAGAACGTAGGTCCGATTGAACATTTTATTTTGGGGTGTTCCATCTCAACACCGACGTTTTTGAGATACCCGATTCTCGCGCAATTTGTCTGCTACTGATGTGGGGATTAGCCGCGACAGCAGCTAAAACACCTACTTGGTTCAGCAGCTAAAACACCTACTTGGGCATCATCATTTGTTGCAGGTCGTGGATGACGTTTCACATGTGGCTGAACACTTCCTGTTTCCTTAAATGACGTAACTATCCAGCGAACGGTCCGGACACTTGGATGATGTCGTCCAGGATACCGAGCAGCATACATACCACACGCCCGTTGGGGATTTTGATCACAATAGCCATACATCAACACGAAATCGACCTTTTCCGCAACTGGTAAACGGTCCATTTTAACACGGGTAATGTATCACGAAGCAAATACCGTCCGAACTGGCGGAATATTACGTGATACCACGTACTTATACGTTTGTGACTATTACGGCGCCATCTATCACAAAGTGAAAAAAGTGGTCCAACTAAGACATTCATATTTCTTTTCGTACTAAACGAATGTGTAATAAAAATGGGGGTTCCTATTTTAAAAAACGCAGTTGATATCCGTTTGACCTACGACAGCGCCATCTAACGGGCCAATCATAGCGCCATCTGGTTTCCCCCTTCAAGCTAGACGAGTTTCGTTCTTTGTAGTTTTTTCGTTTGATGGTTATTTCGTGAGATATTTGGCCCGGTCACTATCAATGGACCACCCTGTATAAGGTTATTTCTCATCAACCCGGCAGCCGACAAGCCGGAATTTTTGCCAGCCGACACGGGAACTACCGCCTCTTCACACGTAGCCGACAGCCGCAAGGCATGCCGTGCCCTCCTTCCGTGTGTTGTGTATATTCAGTTGGCCTCGACTACAAATGGAGCACGACCAGCTATTAGCGTGGTATCTCTTGTACAGACATTTGAAAAACAGAAGAAGAAGAAGAGTGCATTGGGACCATCCACTCAATATGAAAAGAGACGAAGTGGGTGCATTCCATGTTCTTTTTGAGGAATTTAGGGGAGATGAATTTAAGTTTTTTAATTATTTTCGGATGAGTTTACGAACTTTTGACGATCTGGGTACACGAATGAAGAGTTTACGTTAGATATACACTATCCACAATTTTTTTTTTTCAAATATCTGGCTAGTGGCTGTACGTTCACAGATCTTCATTATACACTCCTGGAAATTGAAATAAGAACACCGTGAATTCATTGTCCCAGGAAGGGGAAACTTTATTGACACATACCTGGGGTCAGATACATCACATGATCACACTGACAGAACCACAGGCACATAGACACAGGCAACAGAGCATGCACAATGTCGGCACTAGTACAGTGTATATCCACCTTTCGCAGCAATGCAGGCTGCTATTCTCCCATGGAGACGATCGTAGAGATGCTGGATGTAGTCCTGTGGAACGGCTTGCCATGCCACTTCCACCTGGCGCCTCAGTTGGACCAGCGTTCGTGCTGGACGTGCAGACCGCGTGAGACGACGCTTCATCCAGTCCCAAACATGCTCAATGGGGGACAGATCCGGAGATCTTGCTGGCCAGGGTAGTTGACTTACACTTTCTAGAGCACGTTGGGTGGCACGGGATACATGCGGACGTGCATTGTCCTGTTGGAACAGCAAGTTCCCTTGCCGGTCTAGGAATGGTAGAACGATGGGTTCGATGACGGTTTGGATGTACCGTGCACTATTCAGTGTCCCCTCGACGATCACCAGTGGTGTACGGCCAGTGTAGGAGATCGCTCCCCATACCATGATGCCGGGTGTTGGCCGTGTGTGCCTCCTGATTGTGGCGCTCACCTGCACGGCGCCAAACACGCATACGACCATCATTGGCACCAAGGCAGAAGCGACTCTCATCGCTGAAGACGACACGTCTCCATTCGTCCCTCCATTCACGCCTGTCGCTACACCACTGGAGGCGGGCTGCACGATGTTGGGGCGTGAGCGGAAGACGGCCTAACGGTGTGCGGGACCGTAGCCCAGCTTCATGGAGACGGTTGCGAATGGTCCTCGCCGATACCCCAGGAGCAACAGTGTCCCTAATTTGCTGGGAAGTGGCGGTGCGGTCCCCTAAGGCACTGCGTAGGATCCTACGGTCTTGGCGTGCATCCGCGTGTCGCTGCGGTCCGGTCCCAGGTTGACGGGCACGTGCACCTTCCGCCGACCACTGGCGACAACATCGATGTACTGTGGAGACCTCACGCCCCACGTGTTGAGCAATTCGGCGGTACGTCCACCCGGCCTCCCGCATGCCCACTATACGCCCTCGCTCAAAGTCCGTCAACTGCACATACGGCTCACGTCCACGCTGTTGCGGCATGCTACCAGTGTTAAAGACTGCGATGGAGCTCCGTATGCCACGGCAAACTGGCTGACACTGACGGCGGCGGTGCACAAATGCTTCGCAGCTAGCGCCATTCGACGGCCAACACCGCGGTTCCTGGTGTGTCCGCTGTGCTGTGCGTGTGAACATTGCTTGTACAGCCCTCTCGCAGTGTCCGGAGCAAGTATGGTGGGTCTGACACACCGGTGTCAATGTGTTCTTTTTTCCATTGCCAGGAGTGTAGTTACAGATATGGCATTTCCACAATCAGCAAAATAGGTGTGGGTGCCCAGCTATTTGGTCTCTACGTTATGAATGTATGCCTCTACCCACCAAAGACGACTTTGAAAACATTTCTGGACAATTTGAGCAAACAGCAAATTTTCCTCACTGCATTGGAGCTGTAGATGGAAAGCATATTCGTATCGTCCATCCATGTAACTCAATGTACTACAGTTACAGAGGCTATTCATCTACAGTGTTGATGGCTGTGGCTGACTCTGACTATAGAATTATCTACGTAGATATCGGCAGTTATGGCAGAGAGAGTGATTCTACTATATTTAAAAAATGTTCTGTCTGGAAATCACTGACGGGAAAAAGACCTGATAATTCCTGAAGACAGGTGCCTACGTAGAACAGGAAGTCCAAAGATACTTTATTTTTTTATTGGTGATGAAGAGTTTGGAATTCATCAACACAGCCGGCCGCTGTGGCCGAGCGGTTCTAGGCGCTTCAGTCCGGAACCGCGCTGCTGCTACGGTCGCAGGTACGAATACTGCCTCGGGCGTGGGTATGTGTGATGTCCATAGGTTAGTTAGGTTTAAGTAGTTCTAAGTTCTAGGGGACTGATGACCTCAGATGTTGTCCCATACTGCTCAGAGCCATTTTTTTCATCAACACCTTCTACGACCATACTCTGAACACCAATTAACAGTTTCTAAAAGAGTGTTCAGTTATCGCCTGTCAAGTGTCCGGAGGTAGGTAGAATGTTCATTTGGGATACTGATTAATAAATGGAGGATTTTCGACAGAGCTCTAATTTAAAACCGAATTTTGCTCTTGAATTGTCAAGGCGTGTGTTGCTCTGCACTATACCATTCTTAAAAAAGAAGGCTACAACACCGAGGATACTCTTCCCATAACCGGACTTGAAAGTATAACAAGAAGTGAATGTGTGCGTGGAGGAATTTCTGCCAATAATGTACTAAAAATGATGATGGATCATTTTATGACACCTGAGGGATCAGTGAAATGCCAGTCATCTACAATTTAATGGGGCACTGATATAAAACAATTTGTATTTAACGTAAAAAGTAAAGAGTTGCACTTACCATAGTCGTCTTTGTCATTGTCACACATCCGTTCAAAGCCTTCGTTCAATTCTTTGCAAACTTCGATCCGTTCAGTTTTTGCAAACTTCGATCCATGCATTCCTTTTTTGTATTCTGTTCTTATAGCTAGAGGACAAATGTAAGGATGTAGAGGCTTATCTCACCAGGGGTAAGATAGATACTGCCTAGAGGTGAATTAAAGACACCTTTGGGGGAAAGAGAGCCCCTTGTATGAATATCAAGAGCTCAGATGAAAACCCAGTTCTAAGCAAAGAATAGAAAGCAGAAAGGTGGAAGGAGTATATAGAGGGTCTATACAAGGGCAATGTACTTGAGGACAATATTATGGAAATGGAAGAGGATGCAGATGAAGATGAAATGGGAGATACGATACTGCGCGAAGAGTTTGACAGAGCACTGAAAGACCTGAGTCGAAACAAGGCCCCGGGAGTAGACAACATTCCATTAGAACTACTGACGGCCTTGGGAGAGACAGTCCTGACAAAACTCTACCATCTGGTGAGCAGGATGTATGAGACAGGCGAAAAACCCTCAGACTTCAAGAAGAATATAATAATTCCAGTCCCAAAGAAAGCAGGTGTTGACAGATGTGAAAATTACCGAACTATCAGCTTAATAAGTCACAGCTGCAAAATACTAACACGAATTCTTTACAGACGAATGGAAAAACTAGTAGAAGCCAACCTCGGGGAAGATCAGTTTGGATTCCGTGGAAACACTGGAAGACGTGAGGCAATACTGACCTTACGACTTATCTTAGAAGAAAGATTAAGGAAAGGCAAACCTACGTTTCTAGCATTTGTAGACTTAGAGAAAGCTTTTGACAATGTTGACTGGAATACTCTCTTTCAAATTCTAAAGGTGGCAGGGATAAAATACAGAGACCGAAAGGCTATTTACAGTTTGTACAGAAACCAAATGGCAGTTATAAGAGTCGAGGGACATGAAAGGGAAGCAGTGGTTGGAAAATGAGTGAGACAGGGTTGTAGCCTGTCCCCGATATTATTCAATCTGTATATTGAGCAAGCAGTGAAGGAAACAAAAGAAAAATTCGGAGTAGGTATTAAAATCGATGGAGAAAAAATAAAAACTTTGAGGTTCGCCGATGACACTGTAGTTCTGCGTCCAGGTCACTGTGCGCCACGTTTTATTGGATTGCGTTTTATCTTCTGACCAGCGGGCTGCGGCTGATTTACCAGCGGACCTGCCATCTCTTTTAGGCAACACTCGGACGAATTTGGTTAAACTTTTAATGTTCTGTGCCATGTCAGATGTTTTTACAAAGATTTTAGGGAGAGGATCGTAATTTGCTCACTGTGTGACAAGCTCACCCATATTTTATGTAAGTGGCCAGCCAATGACAATTTACTGTGGCATTCTTGTTGCTACGTTTTCCCTTTCCTTACGTTCTACTTTCTTATGTCACATTTTCCTTCTTTTCCTGCTTTCTTTGAATGTGTGTTTCACTTTTATTAGGTCTGTCCACATTCGTTCCCTTTAATGTGTGTCAGGGCGCTGATGACCTCGACGTTGAGCGCCCATAAGCCCCAACACACACACACACACACACACACAGACAGTAAAGGACTTGGAAGAGTAGTTGAACGGAATGGACAGTGTCTTGAAAGGAGGGTATAAGATGAACATCAACAAAAGCAAAACGAGGATAATGGAACGTAGTCGAATTAAATCGGGTGATGCTGAGGGAATTAGATTAAGAAATGAGACACTTATAGTAGTAAAGGAGTTTTGCTATTTGGGGAGTAAAATAACTGATGAAGATCGAAGTAGAGAGGATATAAAATGTAGACTTTTCTGAAGAAGAAAAATTTGTTAATATGTAGTATAGATTTAAGTGCCGGGAAGTCGTTTCTGAAAGTATTTGTATGGAGTGTAGCATCGTATGGAAGTGAAACATGGAGGATAAATAGTTTGGCAAGAAGAGAATAGAAGCTTTCGAAATATGGTGCTACAGAAGAATGCTGAAGATTAGATGGGTAGATCACATAACTAATGAGGAGGTTTGAATAGAATTAGGGAGAAGAGGGATTCGTGGCACAAATTGGCTAGAAGAAGGGATCGGTTGTTAGGACATGTTCTGAGGCATCAAGGGATCACCAATTTAGTACTGGAGGGCAGCGTGGAGGGTAAAAATCGTAGAGGGAGACCAAGAGATGAATACACTAAACAGATTCAGAAGGATGTAGGTTGCAGTAGGTACTGGGAGATGAAGAAACTTGCACAGGATAGAGTAGCATGGAGAGCTGCATCAAACCAGTCTCAGGGCTGAATACCACAACAATAACAACAACAAGTACCTAAAGTCTTGTACCGCACACTGGACTCGCATTCGGGAGGACGACGGTTCAATCCCGTCTCCGGCCATCCTGATTTAGGTTTTCCGTGATTTCCCTAAATCGCTTCAGGCAAATGCCGGGATGGTTCCTTTGAAAGGGCACGGCCGATTTCCTTCCCCATCCTTCCCTCACCCGAGCTTGCGCTCCGTCTCTAATGACCTCGTTGTCGACGGGACGTTAAACACTAATATCCTCCTCCTCCTCTTGTACCGCAAAAGGATTTCGATATCTATTTCCGCCATGACACAGTAGACTAGACATGTCCAGAACAGATTGAACCATCGACAAAGCAAAACACAACTGGCCGGCACACGATAGTTGTCGGGTAGATGGGTAGCGCTCTACTGTTCTGCATACCCCACCACCTGCGCCGGTATTTCCGCGCGACACCGACAACGGACCGACACAGTGGGGGCCGCCGGCATCCCACAGGCTCGGCCCGGCTTTCGGCTGACGTTTAGCCGTCCACGTCGTCTATTGGCCTGGTGTGAAACGTCCCGTAAGAGCCGCACCCTCACAACCCTCTAGCCGGTGCCGGCTGCCGGATGCCGGGTGGATGTCAAATAAGCCTAAGAATTTGTTGTGTGACACAAGGAAGATTCCCGCCTCAGCCCCTATAGTTTCATGAAGTTATGATACTGGCGGCGCTATACGTAGCTTTCAAAATGGCATATACACTATTGTCCATTAAAATTGCTACACCACGAAGATGACGTGCTACAGACGCGAAATTTAACCGACAGAAAGAAGATGCTGTGATATGCAAATGATTAGCTTTTCAGAGCATTCACACAAGGTTGGCGCTGGTGGCGACACCTACAACGTGCTGACGTGAGGAAAGTTTCCAACCGACTTCTCATACACAAACAGCAGTTGACCGGCGTTGCCTGGTGAAACGTTGTTGTGATGTCTCGTGTAAGGAGGAGAAATGCGTACCATCACGTTTCCGACTTTGATAAAGGACGGATTGTAGCCCATCCCGACTGCGGTTTGTCGTATCGCGATACTGCTGCTCGCGTTGGTCGAGATCCAATGACTGTTAGCAGGAGTCGGTGGGTTCAGGAGGATAATACGAAATGCTGTGCTGGGTCCCAAAGGCCTCGTATCACTAGCAGTCGGGATGACAGGCATCTTATCCGAATGGCTGTAACGGATCGTGCAGCCACGTCTCGATCCCTGAGTCAACAGATGGGGACGTTTGCAAGACAACAACCATCTGCACGAACAGTTCGACGACGTTTTCAGCAGCATGGACTATCAGCTCGGAGACCATGGCTGAGGTTACCCTTGACGCTGCATCACAGACAGGAGCGCCTGCGATGGCGTACTCAACGACGAACCTGGGTGCACGAATGGCAAAACGTCATTTTTTCGGATGAATCCAGGTTCTGTTTACAGCATCATGATGGTCGCATCCGTGTTTGGCAATATCGCGGTGAACGCACATTGGACCGTGTATTCATCATCGTCACACTGGCGTATCACCCGGCGTGATGTTATGGGGTGCCATTGGTTACACGTGTCGGTCACCTATTGTTCCCATTGACGGCACTTTGACCAGTGGACGTTACGCTTCAGATGTGTTACGACCCGTGGCTCTAGCCTTCATTCGATCCCTGCGATACCCTACATTTCAGCAGGATAATGCACGACCGCATGTTGCAGGTCCTGTACGGGCCTTTCTGGATACAAAAAATGTTCGACTGCTGCCCTGGCCAGCACATTCTCCAGATCTCTCACCAACTGAAAACGTCTGGTCAATGGTGGCCGAGCAACTGGCTCGTCACAGTACGCCAGTCACCACTCTTGATTAACTGTGGTATCGTGTTGAAGCTGCATGGGCATCTGTACCTGTACACGTCATCCGAGCTCTGTTTGACTCAATGCCAGTAG
Source organism: Schistocerca piceifrons (assembly GCF_021461385.2). Taxonomy (NCBI): domain Eukaryota; kingdom Metazoa; phylum Arthropoda; class Insecta; order Orthoptera; family Acrididae; genus Schistocerca; species Schistocerca piceifrons. The sequence continues at coordinate 934,936,760 of NC_060139.1, read as the reverse complement.
TGTACAAGGCATATTACGATATGTATGAACACTGTCAAAATTGTCACCGTTTTTCATTATTGTCTCATTAGTTAATAGCAATTTGAATGGAAGTAAGCCCTCCTGCTTAGCTGAATGTAAAAAAATAAAAAAAATAAATAAATTAAAAAAAAATAAAAAATAAAAAAATAAAAAAAACTTTGTGTAAGGATCAAGAAACGAACTTGAATGGATCTCATGTAACGTCTGCTCGTGGACTGGGTGTTGTGTTGTGCTCATCATCATTTCATCCTCATCACCGGTACGCGAGTCGTGCAGTGTGGCGTCGACTGCAATAAGATTCGCGCTCGGCAGTCGAACTTCCCCGGATGGGGCCTCCCGGCCGGCAATGCCATACGATCACTTCATTTTTGTATAGAGGAAGACTCCGAGGGGTAGCTTCAGCCATCGGATCGGAAAGTGTTTTCTGTCTCCCGCATCTGCAACACGTACGCTCTTATGACAATGCGCCACTTCTGTTGCGCAATGGCTTTAGCGTGGGACGACAAGTGTAACTTACTTTCCGAAGTCTCTATCACAAAAGGTTATTTGCGGCCAAAAAGGCGATGTAATTGGACGCAGAACCGAGGAGCAATCGAGATTAATGATAAGTTTGAGGGGGTAAATGAGAAAAAGCAGTCAGACCATAATGTTCGCGATGGTGCTCCGTGGCGTCGCGAGCCGTAATTGGCCGGTGGTCTTTGAGCGCGATTTCGCCGGCGGTAATCGCTCTGGCGAGACAATGGCGTGAAAAACGCGGTCCGTTCTGCAGGTCGTGGCTGATAAACTGCTGGGTGAAAGCTGGACCGCGCTGTGCAGCGCGGCCACCGCAGACCACACCCGCAGAACCACCGCCGTCCCAGCGCTGTGGGTGGCGCCGCGGGGTGCGGCCCAAGTAGTTGTTACAGCGCCGGGCCAGTGCGGTCTACTGCTTAGAAAGGCGCGTGTGTCCCCAATTCCGGCAATCAGAGTTTAGTGAACTTGAAGCTGCAGTCAGTGCGCTTGAGGAGGCGGACTGGCGGACAGTTTATCTTGCGGAGACTGACTGCAAAAGCAAAGCGATTGTTGTTTTTCAGACTGGGTTTCCACTTACCACCAATAACGAGGCCAATAAAGACGGAGCGGTATCTGATATAGGACAGGCATGGGAAAGCGAATAGGTTATTTCCCTCTCAAAGGTACGATTCCGAAATTTCTTTGGAGCTACTTATGGAAACCACAGAAAACATACACTTTCCAGTCTCATTAATCTGACCAGCTGTCCAAACTCTGAACAAGCCCTATTGCACCGCGGACCGCTGCGGGAAGTGCAGAAAGAGAGTCACTGAGGTTCTGGAAGATACCGACAGGGGTGTGGAGCCACGCCAATTCCAGTGCCGCGCCCAGTTGCTCTAGGTTTCTCGGTTGAGGATCCGTGGAGCGAACAGTCCGATCAAGATAGTCCCTCAGATTCTCGATTGGATTTAGATCCAGGCAGTTTGATGGCCAGGAGAGTATGGTAAACTCATCCTGGTTGTGAGGTGACTAGAATTTCGCACCTTACAAGAACTCATTCACATACTTTGCTGCGATCTACAACACAATTAGGTATCATGTGATAGGTTGTACATCGTATATATGATCAAAAAGTCAAAATAAATTTGAAAACGTAATAAACCACGGAATAATGTAGATGGAGAGGTAAAAATTGACACACATGCTTGGAATGACATGGGGTTTTATTAGAACAGAAAAAAAACTACAACGACTAAGTATTGCTAGACGCGTGAAAGATCCCTTGCACACGTCGTTTGGTGATGATCGTGCGCTCAGCCGCCACTTTCGTCATGCTTTAAATGCCTCACCATAACTCCGGACATGCTTTACAGCGCTGTTCACAACATTATTCCTCGACTACAGCTATTGTTGAAGAATGATGGTGGACATAATGAGCATTTCCTGTAAAGAAAATCATATTTCCTTTGTCTTACTTTGTTATGCTAATTATTGCTATTCTGATAATATGAAGCGCCATCTGTCGGACATTTTTTGAACGTTTGTATTTTTTTCGTTCTAATAAAACCCCATGCCATTCTAAGCATGTGTGTCAATTTGTACCTCTCTATCTACATTATTCCGTGATTTATTCAGTTTTCAAATTTATACTGACTTTTTGATCACCTGGTATAAATGAGACTGACATTGTCACGTACGTCTTGTAAATAATTGTTAACGCTTATTGTATGAAAGGTGACGGAGCGTCTTTATTATAAAAACGGCGCAATGAATACTAGTAGAGGTTGGAGCGGCAGTGGAGATGAAACGGCAGGCAGAACTCAAGCTCTGGGTGGAAAGCCTGCACAGGTGTTGGTCCTGCTTAAACACAGGAAGTAGCTAGACGGACGTCGTGGCACCTGAGCTCTGGTGCACAATAGGGTGACGGCTGGCCGCCATTGTAGTAGGGGCCGGAAGGATAACCGGATAATACTTCCGGACGTTGAAAATCTTGGACGCCACGCAGACTGGGTTATTTCTAAGAATTTTTACTCAGAATTGTATCATTGTACGAATATAGGTTTTTCCACGCAAACGTTCTGCACTGGACGACAAAAGACTAAAATATGGTTGGTCGGCGTTCGGAAGAATCTGTAGAGAGGGAGAATATTTCGTGGTTTCGGGAATATGATTCGTTTTCGGAGTTACGATGGTGGGTAGCCGAGCCTTGCTGGGATGCCAGCGCTGGAGAGACGTGGGTCTTCCGTTGTGAGCGCCCGTGTGTGTCGGTCGCTCGATATCAGCTTTTGTTGGTACACACGGACTTGCTGTCTTTGCCCTCAGGAGAGTTTATGGTTTGAACAGTTAGGCACTGTACTGTTGCGAACCTATACGATTCTGGACTTCACCTCCGGGTTGGAAGTCGTCGCTGAGTACGCAGCGTTCAGTTAACTGAGAGCACTTCCTCTGCCTATACTTACGTTGACACGTTATCTCAACTCCGTCTTTGTGGCTGGGAGTTCGCGTTTCTTGTCTGTAGAACACAGAGAGGAGAAGACAGTATCAGAGCATGTTAGTCAGAGGACCGCCTTCTGCTGTCCGACTGAAAGAGTTTATTTGAGGCTGGAGTTCTTCCATCGTCGCAGACGTGTACGAGAACCATCACTTCGACGCACCGGACGCAGTACATATGGTGATATCGCTAATTGCTTCGGCTTATTAGGGCTGTAAAGCTAAACAGCTGTGATCACGTTACTGTATTTCCACTGAGGTTCCACACCGCCTTAGATCATCTTTTAAAGTAGTGTCTTCTAGTGTTTGGTAGATAATGTCAGTCATTTCGCGTTATTGATATAGACCGCACAGTCATAACAAGGGACAGAGTTGGGCAATTGATTAATAATTTTACTTAGAAAATGTAAACATCGTAATATAAAGTTTTTTTAATCTACAATAAATATATAAGCAGGAACAACGTTTATCATTTAGTAGGAGTAGGTCCCCTCATAATTCATTTATGTTTAGATTGTAATTTATAGAATTAAGAGACCATAAGATCTGCTTCACGGGGTAGTCATACAGGGCCAAATCTTCATTTTAGCGTTTATTATTCTCCGTTGCGCACATTCATTTTACACCCACCTGGGGTAGCATCTTGGATGGTGTTCTTCGAACCACACTTATACGCTGCAAGGTATGTGGTGCCACCACGCCGAGGAAATGCAAACTGCAAGTGGCTGTGGACGTGGCCCCTAATGACAGATGCATACTTGTGTTGATCCAGAACAGCGAGATCACCCAGGGAATTCCTGCGGTCTGGACCCTTCCGACCACTGTTGCACAGTATTTGCTTGTAGGCGTTTCACGCCGTACACGCCAATGGCCATCCGTTTGACGGAGTAAAAAACGTGATTCATCTGGCTGGAAAGGCCATCTGTCGCCACTCAATGGACGTCCAGTTGCGGCAGTGCCTTGAAAATTCCAGCCTTCGTCGCTAAAAATCAGCCGTCAGCATGGGTGAATAAATCAGGCGCCTGCTGCGGAAGTCCATACGCAGCGACAGTCGTTGAGGAGACACTGTCGATAGCCCACGGTTCATCTAGGCGGCCACTTGCTCAACAGTTGTACGTCTTTCCGGTCGTGCACATTTTCGCAGCCGTCGTACACCCCTGTCATGTATGACCCGTGCTGCCCCACAATTACCGAGCAGCCCGTTTTGGATAGCGCCATTCAGCCACGCATGGTATACTTTAACCACGGCTTCGGACGAACAGTTTACAAACAGCCATTTCGAAAACGCTTCCACCCTTGGCCCGATAACCAATGATCATGCCATTTTGGACTTTAAATAAATCGCTCTGTTTCCGTAATACGACAACGACTGCATAGTTGTTCCGGCCGGGCTGGCCGAGCGCTTCTAGGCGCTACAGTCTGGAACCGCGCGACCGCTACGTCGCAGGTTCGAATCCTGCCTCGGGCATGGATGTGTGTGATGTCCTTAGGTTAGTTAGGTTTAAGTAGTTCTAAGTTCCAGGGGACTGATGACCTCATCAGTGCCAGAGCCATTTGAACCATTTTTTGCACAGTTGTCCGCGTCCTTCCGTCACACTTTAGATACCCTACATAGCTATTTCTGCCATCTGCCATTTGTGAGTGGTTATTCCACGATGATAAGCGGTGGTCACATTAATGTGACTGGAGTGTGTAAAATTTATGACCAGATGATGAATTGACTCACAGTCATTCTGAATGTGAGTCTAGTGCGCCATCTATCTCCGGTGTTAACGACCTATTATCTCATTGTAAGCTACGAGGGGCAGTTCGAAAGTTTTAAATGTCTCCTTGATAAAACAGAGTTTCGACTACGAAACTTGATGAAGGGGTTACTTCTTTTCCACGTTTGTACCCCAAGCACATGTTATCCAACGTTGATGACCTGGAGGGCCCATGTTCTAGAAGAGTTTATTTTGACTTTTCGGGAAACGTTCTATCTCGAAAATCACTTCGCCGTCATTCTGCAAGTGCCTTACTCACTTTGATTTCGTCATTGGAGGAAAGAGGAGTATGTCACTGGGTGTAATGCCAAGTGAAAACGTGGATGAGGCAAAATTTGATAGCCCAAAGAAGCAGTATGTGCGTGTCCTGCACAAAATGAGATGGAGTATTGTCCTGGAGCCAACACACCTCCTTGGGAAGTTCCCTGCGATTTTTTCCCGTGACAGTTTAATATAACCTCGTTGTTAAGAGTTTTCGGTAGTGCTTCCCTGTGACGGTTTGCCTCTCACGAGCTTAATCTGTTAGCTCCCAACGTGGCTGTTATTAGTGAATGCACACGTTTCCACTCCATACTTTGCCCCTAGGCACTAGGCAAAACAGCAGAACAGTGACAAACTGGTACGTACACCCTTCCCCCCCCCCCCCCCCCCCGGCAACCACCCGGGAAGAATCAGACCTGCCCTGAGAACCCAGCTTAATATCGGACAGATGAACCCTAATTTCCTTGCTTGTCCGTAGATCACTTAACAATATAAAGCTAATTTAGGAACCTTTTAATCTCAAATGGACGCTTAAATCTGCGCAAGAACTTATTGATCTCCCTTTCCGAGGACTCACTAACACCCTGAAAATTCCTAGTAATGATCTTCTCGCCAACTTGGTATTTGCCGCCACTCCACATTGTATTCATAGCTTCCTTTTTAGCCAGTCATCACAGTACATTTATTTGCGGCGCGTTCTTGTTTCTAGGTATGAGGTTATCAATAGATCGCACATTACTCAGCGGAGTTGTTGAAGGTAGCCCAGGAGCAAAATAGCTGGTGCGAACTGATGGCTTTCATGACGTAAAGTGTTAAACGCCATGGTTAGCCGAGGGAGCGGTTGATCCCATCGATTCTATTAGTGTGACTCAAATTAAATAAAATTTAAATGAATTCAGTATCATAATTAAAACAACAACAGCACAAGAAAACGTGCCAATAGGAGATACCTTCAGAAATAAGAGGCCAAGTCAATTATTATCCGCGATTTAGCAACATTCTTTTTTTTTATAGTACTGTCGTTTTACGTTGATGAGGCACGCTTTGTTTATTTGTTGTTATGGTATAGCAACTTTAAAGCTGCTAGGTTAATTTCATTATCGCTGCCATGCTGTTAATCATGGCCGCTCCGCTGTCTATTTGCACCAAAGAAGAGAAACGTTCAGAGATCCGTTTTTTGTAGTCAGAAGGCGTATCAGAGGCCGAAATTCATCGAAGACTTCCGGTACAGTACGGGAATAGTGTTTTGCCACAACGGAGTGTCTACGAATGGATTGAAAAATTCCGAAATGGTCGCACAAGTGTTACGCACGATGAAGGAGCCGGACGACTGTTTACCGCTACAAATGAAGAAACTATTGAGCGTTCACAGACGATTAACTACTGACAAAGTGGGACATCGTCTGCAAATTAGTCACGGTTCTGCCTTCGAAATCATCCTCAACGGACTTGGGTTTCATTAAGTTGTGGAAGATGGGTCCCAAAACAACTCACACAGAAGCATAAACAAACGCACTTAGACATCTGCAAAAACATTTGGATCGTTATGGTAACGAAGGAGACAACTTTTTAAACAGGTTCATTACTGGTGTCGAAACATGGATCCATCATTATTAGTCGGAGAGTAAACGGCAGAGTATGTAATGGAAAAAACCAAATTCGCCGTGCAAGAAAAAGTTAAAGACCCAATCGTCCGCAGGAAAACTGATGCTTAAGGTTTTTTGGGACGCACAAGGTCCAGTACTGGAACATTATGGGGAAAGGGGCAAATGGCTCTGAGCACTATGCGACTTAACTTCTGAGGTCATCAGTCTCCTAGAACTTAGAACTAATTAAACCTAACTAACTTAAGGACATCACACACATCCATGCCCGAGGCAGGATTCGAACCTGCGACCGTAGCGGACGCTGGGTTCCAGACTAGCGCCTAGAACCGCACTGCCACTCCGGCCGGCGGGAAAGGGGCACAACAATAAACATTGTACGTTACAGTCTGATGCTTACTGCCAGGCTAAAGCCTGCAATTCGAAGCAAACGCCGAGGATTGCTGTTAAAAGGTGTTGTGTTGTTGCATGACAATGCCCGTCCGCATACTGCTGCCCACACTGCTGAAACGCTTCAGAAACTCAAATTTGAAGCACTGGATCACCCTCCATATAGTTCCGATCTTGCCCCTTCTGACTATCACTTGTCCACTCAAACAGGCATTAAGGGGCCGTCGATTTGCCTCGGACGAAGCAGTGAAAGAAGCGGTGCATTCCTGGCTCGCAGCTCAACCGAGAACCTTCTTTTATGAGGGCATCAGGAAACTTGTATAACGATGTACCAAGTGAGTTGAAACGCAAGGAGACTATGTGGAAAAATAATGTTATATTGCAAAAAATTGTTATCAACAAATCATTAGTTAATTTGTTATATCATTGTTATTATTTACTGACCCTCTCACTATTGAACTACAGAGAAAAATTATTGTTAGTGATAGCCTGTTTATAATAAACCTGATCCACTCCCTTTGGTGCTCGGCTGACTCTGGTACTGACAACATTCACGCAATTGAAATACGAGTAGTTATAAAGGATGAGTGGGATGGGGAGCTTAAATCTCATTAGTGCAGGGAGGAGAGGTTTCATGCCACTTTAACGTGTTCCCATCCAGTGAGGGAGCTAGAGGTTTCCCGCCAGTTTTTTTCTCACCCAAGTGCCTGATGACCACAAGACCTGTATCAGGCTACATCCTGTACAGCATATGATTGCGTCAGATGTGCGGGTGTGGTGGTGCACAACTGAGGTGATCCTGAATGTAACTTGCACAATTGCCTCAGGTTTGTGGGCAGGATGGCGGTTCCCTGTATGTGTGTGTGTGTGTGTGTGTGTGTGTGTGGAGGGGGGAGTGATGTTGTCCAATTGCCTGTGATGTAATCTGATAGCTCAGTACTCCATATCAGCAGTTGAGATAAGATCGTTCTTGTGGCCAGAACCGATAGTGCACATCTACTACCTATCAGTACAGTGTTATTTTATCAACAGACGTCCTTATCTTATCAGTGACCTTTTCTTGAGTTCTGTTGGAGTGTTTGTGGTCCAGAAATCAGCCTGTATAACTACTAACAGCTTTATAAAGATTTAGAAGGAAAAATCCCAGTAAAAAGAAATCAAGAGGCAAGCACGAAACATTCATTTCACAAAGTGTTATCAACAGAATGAATTGCTGCAGCTAAATCCTCGTGATGAAAACGGCGAGGGACAGAAAAAGATGTCTGGTGATTATGACAAATATTCTTTTTCTTATTTCAATCACAATAAATGAAAAATGTAAATTGTTTTGTAATTGAATTTTGTTTGTGGTACGTTAGATTGACTATGTGTGGTCCAAAATAGGACATTTTCTGCAGATAAAACAATTACAATATATTTACATTGCTACAGCCGTTGCACATAATGACTTTGTTTCCTAAAACTGCTCCACTACTATTTTCGCACTTTTTATGATTGTTTTCGACGGAACTGCACCACAGTCATACAGTATTTTTTGAAAATACTATTATCTTAAGTTAATGGTCTAAAATACTTTCTCGTGTACAGTCTGCACAATAATTATACAGTCAAATGGAGATGTATTCTTTTTTTTAAAAAAACTTAATGATTGTGATCAATATTAAATAATTAACTTACCGATGCAGGTCCCAGACAAATTCCGTGGCTACATCATATTTAGCTGTAAGCTTTAAAAAAGACTCAACAAATAAGACAAAAATTGTGTTCTAAGTAGCTGTACAGATTTTATTTAAAAAATGTAAAAGCTGGAAACAATAATCTATATACTGCCAATAGTATATATCATTATAAGCATTGCATGTCATCGAAGAAAGAGAAAAAAACTCACAAGTCTGCCACTCCAATGGTCCATAGCAATAGAAGAAATTCATTGGAATGTAGATCATATTCGTATACCTTGGGAGAAAAGTAGCAAGATAAATTTCTATGTGGAGTGGCAAATGCGCCAGAAGGCTGTTGACGCTGCCATTATCAAGGGAAGACTGGTTGTGTACTAGAAAATATCGGTGTTGCTTAGTGGTTAACGATTAGAAGAATCGTTAGTGCTGTATCAAGCAACTGTGCATGTGATATTTCAACTCGCCACTGAGGATTAAAATAGTAAGTTCTCATGGACTGCCATATTATCCGATAAATTCCCATAGATGGTAGATATAACGGGTCGTTCGTGACAGTTTGAGAGCAATTACATTTTGGAATTGCCTTGAGAAAGATAACAACATATTTCTTCTCTCCAGAAAAAATATCACTAGTTTAGTATGAAAATACCCGTCATCACCGACACATCTTTCTGCTAGGCAGCATTATTTTGTCTGCGATGCACAAGTCATTCTACTTGATTTAATATTCTGCCAATCTTGCTCAAAACTACATGCATAAAAAAGCCTTAACGGCTCTACTACGTTTTCTCGGAATTATGTTGATGCACTGTGATGCTCTGACACACAGGAGGAAAGCACAGAGGGCCTATCGTCTTGTTGTTGTTGTTGTTGTTGTGGTCTTCAGTCCCGAGACTGGTTTGATGCAGCTCTCCATGCTACTCTATCCTGTGCAAGCTTCTTCATCTCCCAGTACCTACTGCAACCCACATCCTTCTGAATCTGCTTAGTGTATTCATCTATTGGTCTCCCTCTACGATTTTTACCCTCCACGCTGCCCTCTAATACAAAATTGGTGATCCCTTGATGCCTCAGAACATGTCCTACCAACCGATCCCTTCTTCTGGTCAAGTTGTGCCACAAACTTCTCTTCTCTCCAGTCCTATTCAATACCTCCTCATTAGTTATGTGATCTACCCATCTAATCTTCAGCATTCTTCTGTAGCACCACATTTCGAAAGCTTCCCTTCTCTTCTTGTCCAAACTATTTATCGTCCATGTTTCACTTCCATACATGGCTACACTCCATACAAATACTTTCAGAAATGACTTCCTGACACTTAAATCTATACTCGATGTTAACAAATTTCTCTTCTTCAGAAACGCTTTCCTAGCCATTGCCAGTCTACATTTTATATCCTCTCTACTTCGACCATCATCAGGTATTTTGCTCCTCAAATAGCAAAACTCCTTTACTACTTTAAGTGTCTCATTTCCTAATCTAATTCCCTCAGCATCACCCAACTTAATTCGACTACATTCCATTATCCTCGTTTTGCTTTTGTTGATGTTCATCTTATATCCTCCTTTCAAGACGCTATCCATTCCATTCAACTGCTCTTCCAAGTCCTTTGCTGTCTCTGACAGAATTACAATGTCATCGGCGAAGCTCAAAGTTTTTATTTCTTCTCCCTGGATTTTAATACCTACTCCTCTGTCTCTGGTTCTTCTGTTTGTGTAGAGACATGGAGATGGAAAACGAGCCCCTGACGGACTGCCAGGCGCACCAGACCGAAGATGGAACACCCAGAAGTGGGACTGGTGGGCGTGGACCGCAGAGGGATCATCCACAGCCGCAGCGGACGAAAAACGGAGCGGCCGGTCCGCATCTTCAGAGTGTCGTCTACTTAGGAAAGGTAGTTTTTACCAAAGAGGCATTTACTACTAACAGCAGATTGTAGGAAGGAAAGAAGGTGCTTCACGTTTATTTATATGTCATCATGCAGGCGGTGGAGAAAGGAGAATCACAAGAGGAGAGCGATACTTAGCAAGTTATCGAGTAAGTAGCGCGCTGGGCCGCTTGTAGCGGTCTCTGTCGTGAGACGGAGCACCAAGGCTCCGGATGAGAGGGTTCGCTGAATCCGCAGAGGAACGATACAGATGTCGTGCTTGGCGTTGAAAACGAGCTAGGACGTATTCCTCTTGGGCTGCCTCGTGGAGATAGCGAGACGGAAACGTGGCAGGAACGTGAAAAATACGGCGGAGGGCCTTGTTCTGGAGCTGCTGAAGACGATGAATGTGCTTGTTGGCAGCGTTTCCCCAGACGGCGCTTGCATAATCCATCACGGGGCGGATAAGGAGGCGGTAGACCAGAAGCCCATTCCTAACGGAGAGCGCAGAGTGTTCGTTGAGGAGGGGGTATAAGGCCCCCAGACGTTGATGCACTTTAAGGCGAACCGCAGCGGCTTGCTGTTGCCATGTCAGTTGACGGTCCATGACGACTCCCAGGTAAGTGACGGCGTCGCTCCACGCAATGTCCACACCAAACAGGCGGATCGGCGGGACTTGCTAAAAAAAAAAAAAAAACGGAGCGGCAACGCTCCAGGTCGTGGTGAGCGGGCTCGGACCGCAGGGGGAACGCCTGGTGCCCCAGACCGTAGATGAAACCCCCAGGAGCGGGTTTGGTGGGCGCGGACCGCAGACGGAACACCTAGAACCGCAGCGGACGGAAAACGGAGCAGCAATGCTCCAGCAGGTCGCAGGGAATGGGCGCGGACCACAGAGGAAGCGCCTGCAGCCGTTGGTGGAGGGGGAAGGCCATAGGCATAAATACCTGACCAGGTCCACTCGAGGAGCAGTCTCAGGTCGCACCTGATGAAGGTCACGAGCTACGTGACCGAAATATCGTGCAAGTACGACGCTGATATCCGGCAGAACACCCGACAACCCAAGATGTCATTAGATCGCCGGGAAAGCCTGAAGAGTTACATCTTAGTAACCGTTTGTTGGCTTATGATAGAATTGTCATTAAATGAAAATATTTGTTTGGGAATGGTAAATGACGTATGAAGTTGGGCCGTCCTTTCACGTATTTTCCTTAAATTAACCCGATCCTTGTTTGGGTCTCACTGTTTAAAAAAGGCGAAGAAAAAAGAAGTGCAACGAAGGTTCAGAAAAGGAGAGAATGTTAAGATGATGGGTCGCAGTGCTAAGGTGCCATACTACCTGAAAGTAAAGAGGACTTGGAGTCACTACTAAACTGAATGCTGAGCACAAAAAATTGCAGAATATGGCAGTAAGTAGAGACTCACAAGACGCAGACAGCGACTTGTGAAAACGTTTACTTCACGAGAATTGAGTCCTAAGTATGAGATTTTACGTTTTAAGAATAACAACACAAAGCTAGGGTTCATGGGCTTAGGGAAAACAGAAAATGACGAAAGTGTGGTACTTCAAATGAAGTTCTCTAGAAATATAATTATAATTTTTTAAGGGTAAGACAAGTAATTTACAGGTTATGGCGTCAAATTACATAACTTGCATTAGTCTCTGCTTCCCCTAGTGCGTCTAGGTCTATAAACTTAAATAACCTTCGCACATTTATAGCACACAATGTATCGTCGTTATCTGAATACTTGGACTATGGTTGAAGTGGCACCGCTGAATAGCGACCATATCGTAGGCTCAGAAGCACTGCAGTCAACCCAAAGCCGACTATATGATTACACACTTCCCAGTGCATTGATGTGACCACCTACCACATCTTCTGCAGCGGAGTAAGTGAAGTGATAATTAAATCAAGAACCTAAGCTGTCAACAGCCGGGACAGTTGAAAATGTGTGTCCCGACCGGGACTTGAACCCGGGATCTCCTGCTTGCATGGCAGACGCTCTATCCATCCTTTCTTTTGTGGATCTCATTTTGTTCTACACTGTTCATTGAATTTGTTCGTGGCGGACGTCCGATGACACTCGTTCAGGTTGTCCGTTGATTCGTTCACTCAGTTTTTTTATTACAGAGGGTAGCTAAACCCTCTGACCGAACACGCTGGGCCATCGTGTCGGCGTCCGTCTGAGCCACCGAGGGCACGGAGGATAGTGCGACTGCCGGGATTTATCCCTTGCGCGCTCCCCGTGAGACCCACATTCCCAACTTAATGTCCACACACTACTTTCGTAGTGCCCCTGCCCATTACACTCATCACTCGCGGCAGACAATGTTACCGAGTCCCGTAAAAGTTCGAGCAATGCTTGTGCATCCAACGCAGAAGAAGGTGAATGGCCAGTTAGCCGTAAATATATGAAGATGGTATCTGTTTCTTCGGACATGTCCGAGGGAAAAGATACCATCTTCATATAAGAGTGAGGTTTTGGAATGCACCGACCCAAGTGCCGTGGCCAGCTGCGATAGGTTTCTCGATTGAGGACCCATGGCTCGAACAGCTAGGTGGTCCCAGAGATTCTTGCTTGGCTTTAAATCCTGGGAGTCCGGTGGCCAAGGGAGCACGGTAAATTCATCCTGTGCCCTTCGAAACACACATGTACTCTGTGAGCTGTGTGACACGTTTCATTGTCCTGCTGGTAGGTGCCATCGTTCCTAGGACACACAAACTGCATGTAGGGGTGGACGTGGTTCCCATGGATAGATACGTGCTTCTATTGATCCCTTGTGCCTTCTAGAATAACTACATCACCCAGGAAATGCCAGCAAACATTTCGCAGACCATAATGTTTCATCCTGGTTGCAAGGCGTTTACTTTTAAATGTTTCTCAACCGTGATTTATTTTCAAAGAATATTCTTAAGAATTTATTTTATTTACTAGCGATTCATCAAGAACATTAACGCATCTAGTCACACTATTTAAGCATGGAAGTAGCTGCCAGGAAGTAACTGATAAAATCATAACCAAATTTCTTTTAACAAATGGGAATTTTATTCACTTTAATACTGCCTAAAAGCATTTTTTTAAGAAACAGATTTAAAATTAAAATCAGATAGCACCCTCTAAATATCAAAGTTACAATTTATTCAGAGGCAGAAAGAAACAAGTTTTGACTGTATGAGCTTTCGGGCACAGAAGCTTGCCGCTCCCTTCCGACACGGCCGTAGTTACGACCGCTCACAACAGCCTCTGAAAGACTACACTGGTGCAAATCTGCAACACACCAGATAACTTTAAACTAACAGTTTTAACAATTTACACAAGCACACAAACTATGCACCCCCCCCCCCCCCCCCCCCCCCGTAGGAGGGATGGAAATGGTACAAAACACTAACAATTAAAATATTCACCTTGCCACCGAAGGTGCAACTTGATTTTAACTTCTAAGAAAAGTCTTACAAAATGATCATTTAAATAAAAGCCCATAAAATGCAATCTTATATAAAATTCTACAAGGTTGGCCAAACAATAGTTAAGATGCTCTACAGTACACAGATACCGCCTCTGAAGATCATAGGCAATAATATCATTGTTTCCAAAGATCAAAACATATTTCAGGTATTAGGCTGTTACACTCCAAGCGATAAATTCGTTAACACATAAAATCCGACAAACAAGACAGAGGCAGCTACTAACGTATGGTAGATTGATAGGGAGATTACTGAACAACCCGAACCGCAGGTTGCTCTAACCCGCCCCTACTCCACAAGCGAAAAACGGACCACCCAATTTATAAACAACCACCTTCCCGCGGGTGGGCAAACGGAGAAGAATGGTGGGACGACCCCAAAGCAAAACAGCTGGTGACCTCACCAAGAAGACAAGTAGAATTTAACAAGAGTAAATCAAACAACATATCACCAATCACTTAACTTCTAATGAAGTGCGATTTCTCGAGACCTGGCGCAGCACCCCCAAATCGCTCTTCTGAACCGTCCGCTGCCAGCCGCTTCAATGGAAGCAGGAAGGCGCGGTGATCTCCCGTCTCACGGCGTCGCAGCTCGCACCGGACAGACTGATGTCATGGGTTGACTTCTGTTGCTGTCGTGTCGACTGCGAAGTCACTACACCTCGCTATACGCTGCGGTCTACTGGACTCACATGCCGACCTCACATGCGCCGACGCTCAAGACGGACAAGTCATCTTGTGTCTCAGTGTGCGACCGACCAACCGATCGATCCAACAGCCAATGACCATTGACTGAACAAACTCGAGCAGACTGGCGGCCTAACGCGCAAACTCAGATGCAGGAACTAAGCCCCGACCGGGCGACCACTCGCTGAGTTCTCTTACTGGCGGAGTGGAAAGACTCTCATTTTGCCGGCTTCAAAGGTTGATCCGAACGAAAGACATACTAGCACTCCGAACGACAGACAGACACTAACTGCCTAACAAATGTGGACGAGAGACAAATTAGCAAGCTGGGGACGGGAGACTGACCCAGACTGACCGACTGTTTTTTTTTTCCTTTATTGATTTTCAATTCCCCCTGAAGGGGGTGGGCTGGCAGCAGCTTAGTACGCTGCTCTACAGCCTACAGACTGATATTTTAAAAAATGGAAGAAGAAAAGAAACAAGAAAAACAGGCGATAAAACGGTGACAAAGTGTAAAATGGTGGAAAAATGCAGAAAGTTAAAACAGAAAGCAAAAGGGGTTGGCAATGTTAATAAAAGACACAGGGATCAGACAAGTAACATAGTACACACACAATTAAAAAACACGGCGACAGTCTGGTTTCTGTTCGCAAGAGATAAAAAG
Organism: Schistocerca piceifrons; assembly: GCF_021461385.2. Classification (NCBI taxonomy): domain Eukaryota; kingdom Metazoa; phylum Arthropoda; class Insecta; order Orthoptera; family Acrididae; genus Schistocerca; species Schistocerca piceifrons. The sequence continues at coordinate 934,921,378 of NC_060139.1, read as the reverse complement.
CACACCCAGCGACAGTATGATGACCGTTCGCAAAACTTCCCAAAAAAACACAACACGGAACACTCACTGTAAAACACGCACTGTAAAACACTGCACGAAAAGGGCGGCACAAAGATGACACTCCCGAGCCAAAGGCAGATGGGGGGGGACCTAGAGGAGGGGGAAGAACAAGGAGGGAGGAAGGAAAAAAAACGAAGAGGGGGGAACCAAGGAGGGAGAGGACTAATAAAGGGGGGGAGGGGCAGGGCAGACGCGAGTGGGAATGAGAGGAGGCAGAGGAGGGAAATGCAAAAAGGACTCAGGGGAGAGAAGGGGCCAGAGAGAGGGGAGGTGGGGAAAAAGAGGGTGGAAGGGGGGGAGAGGGAGCCTGGGAAAAGGACAGAGGAAAGGAGGGGGAGTGAGGATCAGAGTTGATAGGAGGGATAAATGGAGGGAGAGAGGGCATCATCTGGCAGGGGGAGTTGATGGAAGCCACCTTGGGAAAGGAGACAAAGGGTGTAGAGATGGAGGGTAGGGGGGACACAACAGTGAAGACGTGGCAGGGGGCAGGGATGGGGGAGGAGAGGAGCAACCAGGGGGTGAGGGGGATCAAGGCGGCAGGAGGTGTAGAGGATGCGGATATGTTCGAGGAATAAGAGCAGATGGGGGAAAGGAATGAGGTCATAGAGGATCCGCATGGGGGACAGGAGGCGTATATGGAAGGCGAGGCAGAGTGCATGACGCTCAAGGATCTGGAGGGACTTATAGAATTTGGGGAGAGCAGATATCCAGGCAGGACTGGCATAACAGAGAATGGGACGGATTAAGGATTTGTAGGTGTGGAGGATGGTAGAGGGGTGCAACCCCCATGTCCGGCCAGTGAGGAGTCAGAGGCGGTTGTGGGCTTTGGATTGGATGGAGCGGAGGGATCCAGGTGAGGTGACGGTCAATGGTGAGGCCAAGGTAGGTGAGGGTGGGGGTGAGGCGGACAGGACAGGCACAGATAGTAAGGGAGAAATCTAGGAGCCAGAAGGAATGAGTGGTATGACCTACGACGATTGCCTGGGTCTTGGAAGGATTGATTTTCAGGAGCCACTGGTTACACCATGCAGCAGAAAGGTCAAGGTGATTCTGGAGAAGGCGTTGGGACCATTGGAGGGTAGGAGCGAGGGCGAAGAATGCGGTGTCATCAGCATATTGCATGAGGTGTACTGGAGGGGGGAGGGGTTGGGGCATATCTGCCGTGTACAGGAGGTAGAGGAGAGGGGAGAGAACAGAGCCCTGGGGCACACCTGCAGAGGGGTAGAAGGTGTGGGAATTGGCATTATGGACAGTAACATAGGAGGGGTGGTGGGAGAGGAAGGAGGCCATTAGACGGATGTAGTTGATAGGAAGGGCGTAGGTTTGGAGTTTAAACAGGAGACCGGGATGCCAGACACAGTCGTAGGCCTTTTTGAGGTCAAGGGAGACAAAAATGGCAGAGCGATGGGAGTTAAGCTGGAGGGAGAGGAGATGAGTGAGGGGGAGGAGTTGGTCATTAGCAGAGAAGGAAGGTCGAAAGCCACATTGGGTGTTGGGGAGGAGGTGGTTTGGGCAGAGGTAGTGATGGATGCGCCGGGAAAGGATGGATTCCAAGAGCTTGCTGAACACCAATGTGAGACAGATAGGATGATAGGAAGAGGCATGAGATGGAGGCTTGTTGGGTTTGGAGAACATCAGGATACGGGAGGTTTTCCACAGGTCGGGATAGAAGCCAGTGGCAAGGATGACATTGTAGAGGGTGGCAAGGACTGAAAGGAAGGAGGGAGGGCAGTGTTTGAGGTGGCAGTAGGTAATGCAGTCGTGGCTGGGAGCAGTGTTGCGTTTAGTGTAGAGTGTGAGGCTGATGTCCTGTGTAGTGATGGGAGTGTTAAGTTCAGATGGTGGTGTGTGGCCCAAGTACTGGAAGCTAGGAGCAAGGGGAGGAATGGAGGAATTTGTACGGTCCGTGACGTCAGGGGAAGAGGGAATAATCAAAGTGGGGATCATCTGGGATGAAAAAACATCGAAGAGGTGAGAGGCAAAGTGGTTGGCCTTACTGAGGCTGTCAGGAAAGGGACAGTCATTAAGGAGGAGAGGGTACTGGGGGGTGGGGCGGTTCGCAGTAAGGCGGTGGAAAGCAGACCAATACATGGAAGAGTTTATGGGGAGCGTGGTGTTGAGTTGTGTACATGTCTGGCGCCAGGCACGGCGTTTCTTCGCAGTAAGCAGGCTGCGGGTGTGTCGTTGTAATTGCCGGTGGCGGGTAAGTGTATTCCGGTCACGAGTGTGGAGAAAAGAGCGGTAGAGGCGGCGGGACTCTCGAAGGAGAAGGACGGCCTGTGGAGGCAGGGCGGGGCGGTGAGGGTGGATGGCTTTGGTGGGGATATGGGTGGCGACGGCGTCAGACAAGGTCTGGCGCAGGAAGTCAGCAGTGCGAGAGATGTCATCAGGAGATTGGAGGGTAAGGTCGTTGCCGTCAACCTGGGTGTGAATGGAGTCCCGGTAGGCATCCCAGTTGGCACGGGAGTAATCATGGACAAGCTTAGAAGGGACGTCGGGGCAAGGAGCGTTGCAGGGAATGGGACCATTAGAGATAGTGAGGAGAACAGGAGCATGGTCACTGCCAATGAGGTCAAGGACATCAGCGGTGATGCGCCCAAGGAGGTTGGGAGAGGCAAGGACCACATCGGGTGTGGAGTTGGATTCGGGTCAGGTGTGCTGAGGCAGGGGAACCAGGTCTCCCTGGAGGGTGGTGAGAAACTATTTTCACCGCTGGAGGTCGGCAGGATCACGGCTGTGGATATTGAGGTCGGCGGCAATCACGTAGGTGGAGAAGGTGCGGTCAATGTGGGCCAGGAAATCGTACAGGATATGGGTGTGAGGGCGGACATAAATGGTGGCACAGGTGATGGTAAGGGTGGGGAAGAAGAAGCTGAGGGTGAGATGCTCGGCAGGATTGTTAAGGAGAGGTTGGGGCCGGACAGGGAGGTGCCTATAGCAACTCCGCCACGTGCCAGAGGGTACGGGTTATCGGTGTGGTGAAGGGTGCAAGGAGCCGTGAAGATGGAGATATGGGGTTGAAGGAAGGTTTCATTTAGGACGAAGGCATCCATGCCGTGCTGACGGAGGGTGTGGAGGAAGAGGAGTTTGTGGGTGGGCAGGGAGCGAATGTTGTGGTACAGGATATGGTAGGTTTGTTGTACCATGGGACGGGAGAGTTAGACGAGGGTGGTGAGGGGGGTGAAGGTGAAGTGGGCCTGGTTGTGGGAGTATGTGGCATAGGTGGTAAGATGGAAGATGGAACGGGCAGCGAGGGCGATTTGGGAAAGGGTGTGGGAGCGCTGGAAGGGGTGGATGTTTTGGAGCACAATGGTAATGAAACGGATGATGTCCTCTGCAGTAGGTGGAGGGCGGAGCGAGTTGTTGGGGTGGATGGGGTCATCAACACCGACTGGTGAGCTCTTAGCGCCCTTTAAATGCACGTGAACAAGCAACCTTTCCCCTTTCCCACCAGCGGGAGACACAAAGCTGCGATTGCCACAGCGGCGCCACGGCCAGAAACGGAGGGCGACTGCTTCACACTACGCACTGCGGCGCGCTCTTCAAAACAGCAGTTTTTACCACGGCTCAGTTTCACGCCTTACATCCAAACAGCCATCTGTCCGATAGAGCGAAAAACGCGATTCATCTGAAACGGCCATCTGTCGCTACTCAGCGGTCGTCCGGTTGAGGTACTGGTGTGAAAATTCCAGCCTACGTCGCCGATGAGCAGCAGTCAGCATGGCTTACATGAACCAGGCGCTTGGTGCAGAGGCCCATATGTAACGACGTTCGCTGAACGGTCGTTAAGGAGACACTGCTGGTAGCCCCTTGGTCCGTAGTAGAAACTCTGTTCGTCCGTGCAAATCTCCGCAGTCGTCGTTCACTTCTGTGATCTATGGAGCGTGGTGTACCACAGTTCATCTGAGCCGGATTTAGATAGCGCAAATTTGCCATGCACAAAAAAATGGTTCAAATGGCTCTGAGCACTGTGGGACTTAACTTTTGAGGTCATCAGTCCCCGAGAACTTAGAACTACTTAGACCTAACTAACCTAAGGACATCACACACATCCATGCCCGAGGCAGGATTCGAAACTGAGACCGTAGCGGTCGCGCGGTTCCAGGCTGTAGCACCTAGAACCGCTAGGCCATCGTGGCCGGCTTGCCATGCACAGTATAGTTTAACCACGGAGGGACGCGGACGGTTCACAAACTTTGCCGTTGCGGGGTGGTTCCACCGTTGGCCCGTAGCCAATGATCGTGCCCTTCTGGTCAATCGATGAATCGCTCCGTTTCCGCATTACGTCAACGAGTGCACTGTTTTCTGCGTCCCCCTGACACGCTTTATATACCCTCAACTGCTAGTGCTGCAACCTGTTGTCTGTGAGTGGTTATCGCTCGTTGACGTCGAACATAGGAGGCTGCCTCATTGATGCGACCGAACCGTGTACTAAGTGTTTTTCCCCAAATCTTTACTCACTGCTGTTCGTTCGATCACTCATCCCCAGCTGACTTTGAGCGGCTTTATTTATACTCCAGCTGCATTCCTCACCAATAGACTCTAAACAATAAATATAAATTATTACTGTTTGGAATTAGATACGTTCTATAATCGCTGAACGTGGTGATTTTTCACAGAAAATATTATTTGTATGGGAATCTAAACTGAAGAGAGTAACAGAAAGTACAATTTTTCAAACACAGCTGAAAATTAATTTTAGTTTTCACTCACAAAATCACGACATAATTAGTATACCTCTTTCGTATGTATGTAATTTTATTGTCTTATTGTATGCTTTGCTTGAATGTTTGAGATGCAGTGGTAATGATAGTAAAACAATGTTGATGGCTTGGCGAAATCTTACAGGGATGCGATCCACTAGTTCTCAGCCCTTTCTCTTCACCCTACATCTACATCCATACTCCCGAAACCACGTGCCCACCTCCCCCCCCCCCTTTTTCTGTGTATCATTCTGTTATCACCACCTCCCTGATCCCAATGGCAGGCTGGCGGCTTTTACCCCAACAGTATTTCTTTCAAGATGAGAAAAAATAAGTGTAACAAGTTTGGCTGAAACTGACCCGAGTGCTTAGGAGGAGATTTTGAATATTAGTGTACATGACATGTATCGCATTTTATATGTCTGATTCTCTGCTGTATTACACTATACGACGCAAGAGAGGATGTTAAATTTCAAGAGAGGATGTTAAATTTATCTGTGGTATTCAGCCGTATGGCTTGGCTTGATCTTAAGTACCAAAACAACTTGACAAAACGATTGGCTTACTGCAGCGCTCATAGTCGCGACCTTGTTAACACAATGAATACCACAAATCAGAGACAAATTCCACTTTGTATTTTTAAAAGTACTTCAACCGAATACAGGATATGAATACGAAAACGAACATTTTTACGTGACGTCTTCTCATACACACTTCAAAGGTTATTCACAGTATTTTTATACAAATAAAAGCTCAAGTACACGACAAATTGCTCCAAGAGTTAAGCTTCGATGTCATCTTTTCACTCCTACCTCTATCGAGTGTAGTTGGTTTTAACCCCCCCACCCCCTTGCTTCTGTGCAGATAATAAGTAAGCAGCAAATCCCTGCTTATCAGGTGCTCCGGTTGCGTGTACCCGTTAACCATTTAGTGTGTAATCTAGCTAGAAGTAGGGCCTCCCGAGTACAGATCAGTCATATTAAACAAGCCGTGTAGAGCCCTTCAGTTCTCCTGGTCCCTTGTCAGGAGTAAGCGGGGGCGGGCTACTGTTTCAGTGGGGGAGACTGAACCGTGTCGGCTTGTATCGATCTCTCTTCCGGGCGATTTCATCTGCTTGATTTCTCCTGTCGTCGTCCGGTAGTGCTGCCGCATCGCCGCGGACGGTGGGCCGAATTTTTGCGGCGTGCGACTCTTGTTTGGACAGCGCTGGGAGGAAGTTGGGCCTCTGAGCTGAAGAGGTCGGGACGACAGATGGCCGACTGTGCGCGAAGTGACCAAAGGCTCCGTTCCGCGAGAGGCTATTGGTTTTCCATCGGAAGTGTTGCCGCCACCGCCGCCCATTGTGTTGCCGTCCGTCGAAGTGACCTCTTGGTAACAGGCTGTCAGTTGGCGATTCACTTGCAACATTTTTCCTTCCCTGTGATTTCTTCGGCAACGACCATTGGTTGGTCGGTCGGTTATCTCAGCGGGCGATGTGTATTGGTTCTTTTCGCCGCTTCTGGGTTCTGTGTACGCCAAATTACAATTTGTCCCTGTTTCTGCACGGTGACTGGTTATATTATTGTTCGAATTGCTTGTGGTGTTTCTTGGTGGATCTATGAAGGGGTCCTACTACTAGGAGACCTACTGGGATAGGCAAGGCAGTTACTGCGTCGAGTTGTTTCTTTTTATTGTTTTAGAATTACGTTGACCATCCTACAGGGTGTCCGTGGGCCCGTGCCGCACAGGGAAATTTAAAAATTTGTGGTATGGACCTATGGGACCAAACTGCTTAGATTTCCCTGAACTTACACACTGTGTAATCTAACTCAAACTAACTTACGCTAAGGACAATACACACACACCCATGCCCGAGGAAGGACTCGAACCTCCGGCGGAGGGAACCCGCGCGGACCGTGGCAAGGCGCCTGAGACCGCACGGTTACCCCAAGCGGCACTGCACAGGGAGATGGCTGTCATGTAGCGGACACTGTGGACTGTTGATGAATGCCCCATATTGGTAAGGTGCAGTACTTGTATCTAGTGAAATTTTTCAATGAGCAGTCAATCTTAACCGTGTCAGAGTACTGGGTTTGTGGAGGTAACTTGTAGTTACCTTGGATTAATTTTGTGTTTAAATATTACCCTCTTGTTCAAATGTTTGACGGTATCCTAGAGACAAATACTAGTTTTATTCCAGTTATCTTTGATTATTTCTTGGGCTTAAATGTTATAATCTTATTTTAGTGTTTGCCTTCTTTTTTTGTTTTAAAAAAGTGAACGAATTTGCAGAAGGTTCAAGTGGTGAATTATTCTTGTGTTTTACGTGGTTACTGTTAAGCTGGCCTAATACTAATATCAGGTTGGTTTTCCAGGCTGGGCTGTTTAGCCATATTGCGTGCTGACCCAGGTCCTGGCTGTCTGACTGGCCACCAAACTGTTCCGGTGTGCCTCCCCAGCCGGCTGACTTGATGACGTGAGAGGAAAGCCTCAAACTTATATATATATATATATATATATTCGTGAATCAGGATATATATATATATATATATATATATATATATATATATGTATATATACGTCTAATAAAAGATTTTTGACCCGAAATTTAGCAACTTCGCTAACATGAAGCCATCGCAAAACTGTAAGAGGTTAAAGTAAACCATGATTTCCATTTATTTGTTGTTGTTGACCTCACGAATCTAATAAAACATGTCCCAGACGTGTATTGAAACGTCCTCTTAGAAAAATTAATGAATTACTGTGCTGGTAAACCCCTTACGTTATTTGATTTTCAAACAGCTGAGCAAAACTGAACGTACTCATACATTTCTCTCTTTACTTATTCTAATCATCACTAAACTGACACGCAATATTTTTAGCGCAACGCAATCTGACTTTTAATAATCCCTACAAAAGAATGGCCCTGACTAACAATAACCTATACCTTTCATGAATCACTTACCTCACAAAAATCTTCATTACTCGAACTACTGCAATACAGCGAGCGCCAATACTGCCAGCTAAATAAAAGATTACAACTACTGAAGGGACTAACTACTGGTAGGCGTAGTTAGCAAATGAAAAATTTTGATAAAGAACAAACAATGTATTTACCTTAATAGTGTTCAAAAGTCATAATATATATATCAGTTCATGACATTCAGTCTTACAAATTTATTGTCTCTGATGGACACACGTCCAGGTCATCCGCTCTCAAAACTCCGCCATCTCTCTCCCCACATCCACCACTGCTGGCGGCTCACCTCCAACTGCGCAACGCTACGCGCCGTTAACATCCAGCTGCGCAACACTACAATAGCAATTCCAACAACGCAAACTAGCCACAGACTGCACACAGCACAGCCAGTGATTTTCATACCGAGCGCTACGTGGCGGTGGCGTTACCAATATAAGTACCTAAACAGCCTACTAACAGTATCTGCAGTAGTTTTCCAGAACATCCAGAGAAGCAAAGCGTATTATGCAAGTAAATTTGTTTAATTTCCATTAAGAATGTAGAAACGTTTATGCCATTTTTGGCAACCGTTTGTGATTCGTTCCAGTCGTTTACTAACGTTGAAATGAGTTAGTTTTCTGTGTTATTCAGTGAAAGAACAGAACAACAGTGAATTTAAGTGAAACCACGCAGTAACTGTTGTAGTTTGTAGACTATTTATGAAATAGGGATGCCTTTCAAATTTACAGTAGAGGAATACGACGATATGGTGTTTATTTATGGCAAACGTGATGGTAATGCTACGCCTCCAGTTAACGAATATCGTGTACTTTATCTAACTGGGAGGATTCCGAATGCACGAACCATTAATCGAGTATTTCGAATAATAAGGGAGACAGGTTCCCTACCTAGCGTTCAGAATCAATACGAGCGCTAGCTCGATAGGTGAAGACGATGATCAGGATGTTATGGATGTTGTTCAACGTAGCCCGGGCACCAGTGCACGACATATCTCTCAACGATTAGGCATTTCACAATCTAGGGTATGGTGTACACTGAAATACAATAATAATCTGTATCCTTACCACAAACAAAAGGTGCACCATTTACATCCTGGAGATCCTGCCCTTCTCTTAGAATTGTGCAACTGGTAAAATAATAATCGGCAGTTACACATAAATTTTATTTACAGATGAGGCACAGTTTACTCGAGATGGTATGAACTATTTACATAACGAACGTGTATGGTCTGAAACAAACGCACATGCATCAGTGCAATACAGAGCAAATTAGAATAAATGTGTGTTGTGGTATTGGACCATTCATTTTCCCAGGACGTCTAACTGGTGAGACGTACTTACAATTCCTTCAAGAAGAAATGCCCCGCTTGCTCGAAGACATTCCACTTGCTCTCGATTGCAAATGTATTTCTAACATGACGGCACGCCTCCACAATTCACCAACGCCGTTACTACACACTTAAATGACCATTTCCTCCAGAAATGGATTAGTCGTGGTGCTACACGTCTGTGGCCAGCCTGATCGTACGATTTAAAAAAAAAAAAATGCTTCAAATGGCTCTGAGCACTATGCGACTTAACCCTGATTCTTTATAGAATCGGATTCCCCTGTATAAAACAGCTTCAAACTTCTGGTTACTTTACAATATTGGGATTGAGAGTGTAAGCGAGAATAAGCTTGGGAAAGGTTTGAAATTATGTTTAAAGTTTGCTGGAAATCGCTAGGTGCTCTATTCTCTACTGCTAGATGAATATGTTGTTGTTGTTGTAGTCTTCAGTCCTGAGACTGGTTTGATGCAGCTGTCCATGCTACTCTATCCTGTGCAAGTTTCTTCATCTCCCAGTACCTACTGCAACCTACATCCTTCTGAATCTGCTTAGTGTATTCATCTCTTGGTCTCCCTCTACGATTTTACCCTCCACGCTGCCCTCCAATACTAAATTGGTGATCCCTTGATGCCTCAGAACATATCCTACCAACCGATCTCTTCTTCTGATCAAGTTGTGCCACAAACTTCTCTTCTCCCCAATTCTATTCAATACTTCCTCATTAGTTATGTGACCTACCCATCTAATCTTCAGCATTCTTCTGTAGCACCACATTTCGAAAGCTTCTATTCTCTTCTTATCCAAACTAGTTATCGTCCATGTTTCACTTCCATACATGGATACACTCCATACAAATACTTTCAGAAACGACTTCCTGACACTTCAGTCTATACTCGATGTTAACAAATTTCTCTTCTTCAGAACCGCTCTCCTTGCCATTGGCAGTCTACATTTTATATCCTCTCTACTTCGACCATCATCAGTTATTTTGCTCCCCAAATAGCAAAACTCCTTTACTACTTTAAGTGTCTCATTTCCTAATCTAATTCCCTCAGCATCACCCGACTTAATTCGACTACATCGTATTATTATCTTCTTTTTGCTTTTGTTGATGTTCATATTATACCCTCCTTTCATGACACTGTCCATTCCATTCAACTGCTCCATCAAGTCCTTTGCTGTCATCGGCGAACCTCAAAGTTTTTATTTCTTCTCCATGGACTTTAATACCTACTCCGAATTTTTCTTTTCTTTCCTTCACTGCTTGCTCAATACACAGATTGAATAACATCGGGGAGAGGCTACAACCCTGTCTCACTCCCTTCCCAACCACTGCTTCCCTTTTGTGCCCCTCGACTCTTATAACTGCCGTCTGGTTTCTGTACAAATTGTAAATAGCCTTTCGCTCCCTGTATTTTACCCCTGCCACCTTCAGAATTTGAAAGAGAGTATTCCAGTCAACATTGTCAAAAGCTTTCTCTAATTCTACAAATGCTAGAAACGTAGGTTTGCCTCTCCTTAATCTAGCTTCTAAGATAAGTCGTAGTGTCAGTATTGCCTCACGTGTTCCAACATTTCTACGGAATCCAAACTGATCTTACCCGAGGTCAGCTTCTACCAGTTTTTCCATTCGTTTGTAGAGAATACGCGTTAGTATTTTGCAGCTGTGACTTATTAAACTGATAGTTCGGTAATTTTCACAGCTGTCAGCACCTGCTTTCTTTGGGATCGGAATTATTATATTCTTCTTGAAGTCTGAGGGTATTTCGCCTGTCTCATACATCTTGATCACCAGATGGTAGAGTTATGTCAGGACTGGGTCTCCCAAGGCCGTCAGTAGTTCTAATGAAATGATGTCTACTCACGGGGCCTTGTTTCGACTCAGGTCTTTCAGTGCTCTGTCAAACTCTTCACGCAGTATCGTATCTCCCATTTCATCTTCAACTACATCCTATTCCATTTCCATAATATTGTCCTCAAGTACATCGCCCTTGTATAGACCCTCTATATACTCCTTCCACCTTCCTGCTTTCCCTTCTTTGCTTAGAACTGGGTTTCCATCTGAGCTCTTGAGATTCATACAAGTGGCTCTCTTTTCTCCAAAGGTCTCTTTAATTTTCCTGCAGGCAGTATCTATCTTACCCCTAGTGAGATAACCCTCTACATCCTTACATTTGTCCTCTAGCCATCCCTGCTTAGCCATTTTGCACTTCCTGTCGATCTTGTTTTTGAGACGTTTGTATTCCTTTTTCCCTGCTTCATTTACTGCATTTTTATATTTTCTCCTTTCATCAATTAAATTCAGTATTTCTTCTGCTACCCAAGGATTTCTATTAGCCCTCGTCTTTTTACCTATTAGGTCCTTTGCTGCCTTCACTACTTCATCCCTCAAAGCTACCGATTCTTCTTCTACTGTATTTCTTTCCCCCATTCCTGTCAATTGTTCCCTTATGCTCTCCCTGAAACTCTGTACAACCTCTGGTTCTCTCAGTTTATCCAGGTCCCATCTCCTTAAATCCCCACCTTTTTGCAGTTTCTTCAGTTTTAATCTACAGGTCATAACCAATAGATTGTGGTGAGACTCCACATCTGCCCCTGGAAATGTCTTACAATTTAAAACCTGGTTCCTAAATCTCTGTCTTACCATTATGTAATCTATCTGAAACCTGTCAGTATCTCCAGGGTTCTTCCATGTATACAACCTTCTTTTATGATTCTTGAACCAAGTGTTAGCTATGATTAAGTTGTGCTCTGTGCAAAATTCTACCAGACGGCTTCCTCTTTCATTTGTTAGCCCCAATCCATATTCACCTACTACGTTTCCTTCTCTCCATTTTCCTACTACCGAATTCCAGTCACCCATGACTATTACATTTTCGTCTCCCTTCACTGAATAATTTCTTTTATTTCATCATACATTTCTTCAATTACTTCGCCATCTGCAGAGCTAGTTGTCATATAAACTTGTACTACTGTAGTAGGCGTGGGCTTCGTGTCTATCTTGGCCACAATAATGCGTTCACTATGCTGTTTGTAGTAGCTTATCCGCACACCTATTTTTTTATTCATTATTAAACCGACTCCTGCATTACCCCTATTTGATTTTGTATTTATAACCCTGTATTCACCTGACCAAAAGTCTTGTTCCTCCTGCCACCGAACTTCACCAATTCCCACTATATCTAACTTTAACCTATCCATTTCCCTTGTTAAATTTTCTAACCTACCTGCCCGATTAAGGGATCTGACATTCCACGCTCCGATCCGTAGAACGCCAGTTTTCTTTCTCCTGATAACGACGTCCTCCTGAGTAGTCCCCGCCCGGAGATCCGAATGGTGAACTATTTTACCTCCGGAATATTTTACCCAAGAGGACGCCATCACCATTTAATCATATAGTAAAGCTGCATGCCCTCGGGAAAAATTACGGCCGTAGTTTTTGATGAATATATATTGGGTATTTGCGCGTGTTGCGCGTGGTGTGTTACGTTTCTTTTCGATCCCCACTCCTCTGAGAGGTAGCTGTTTTTTAGCGCTACAGTGTATCGCTTTGCAGATAGCAAGTGATACGTGTACCAAGCTTGGTTGAAATAGATGCAGTGGTTTAGGAGGAGATGGTGATCATACGTACATAGATGTATTTTTACAATATACAGGAGGCGTCTATTCTGCGTAAGAGCTCTAGCTCGCTACTGGCAAATTATTATATTAGTCCTATAGAAGACATGAAAAAGACTATTTTGCAGGAAACTTAAAGTGGTTAAATTTTGTACTGAGGTTTTCGCTGGAGGCTATGTTTTCGAGTTATTCAAGAAAAATGCCTTTGAAGGCCATATTTGTAAGTTTTTTTTAATAGTTCGGAAACTATGATCTCTAGCGAAAACGCGTACCAGTACGAAATTTAATTACATTAAACTTCCTCAAAAAAGGAGCTGTTCATTTTTTCTGTAGAACTAATAGTTTACACATAGTGAGCGAGAGAATATCAAAATCTTGCCCTTGGTATCTGAAGGTGTTGCAGGTTGCATAAAACCCCTAAGTAGTGGCAGCTGAATCACTCTTTATAGAGATTTACCTGTTCCACACTCAAGTCATACCATATTTCCTTAATTATGTATTAGGAAGCAAACACGAACAACAAGAGCTTCACCTACAAGTTGAATTGTTCAGTAACACACTGACAAAATTTTTCATCGACAGAGTGGGAAGGTTCGTGTTAACACCTTAGGTGCCTTACTAGGCATTGTCCCATTAAAGGTAGAGTGCTTTACCTCCGTGTGGCCGTTTGAATGACTGGGACAACTATTTGTGTGGGGAGCTACAGTATGACATGGACTCGAAACTACTGTACTGTTGTGGGTCGCATCAAACAACATTACAAGACTGTGATGCTGTCCCCTCCCCCCCCCCTCCCCCCCTCCCCCCCCCCTCCCCCGCCGCCACACATCCCCAAACGCTCCAAAATAACAAATTAGATCTATTGCTCTGCTGTAATGATATTTTCCTGGAGACATATTGAATCTCAATTTTAACTTCAATAACGATGGAAACTGGTATAATGAATTAAAAACTAAGATTCAATATGTCTCCAGGAAAATACAGAGGGGTCCAAAAAAATGTATCCACTGTTTAAAAGTCCATAACTTGCAAACTAATTGACGGAGTTGTCTCATTTTTGGTGAAAGTGTAGCTTAATGTTTAACTTTAAGATACCACTGTAGGTGTTCGAAGTCGTCACCATTAACATCCACACACAAACGATGCCGCCGAACTGCAGCACGAACTACTGAATGCAACGTGTTCAGTTGGATATTTGCACATGAATGTACGATGGATTCTCGAAGTTCACCCAATGTGCATGGCTTTTGTCGATAAACGACGTCATTTAGTGTTCCCCACAGGTAAAAGTCTAGAGGAGTTAGGTCTGGGGAACGTGGTGGATACTCCACAGCACCTCTACGGCCTATCCATCTTCCTGGTAGATTTTCGTGGAGATACGCCCTAACACGATTTTGGCAGTGGTCTGGGACACCATCTTGTTGAAAGTAAACTCTTCCGTCTCCATACAAGTCTCGGATGGCAGGTAAAACGGATGTCTGAAGCTTCTGAAGGTACACCTCACCGGTAACTGTGCCGTCAAAGAAGACTGGCCCAATCAATCCCCGGTAAGACAACCCACACCACACATTTACTCCTGGCAAATTCACGGCTTTGTCTACATGGACGTTCGGATTTTCGGCGGCCCAGTAGATGCAATTGAGGCGATTTACCGTACCATTGAGTTTGAACCGTGCCTCATCAGACCACACAATCGTCTCTGCAGACTCTTCATCGTTGCGCACCCTGTTAGTAAGCCACTCGCAGTACTCCATTCTACGATCTGGGTCGTTCTCGTTCATTGCGTGTAGCAATCGTGGGATGTAGCACTTCCACTTTTCTGCCTTCAAAATTCGCAGAACACTTGAGCGACTCACTCCAGTTTCACGGGCACACTGTCTCACTGTCTCACACGCTGTGATGAGCGAGTGAATTGTTGTAACACACGACGGGAATTAGCTGGACTTGTTAATGTTACAGGTCGTGCAGATCGTTGTTTGTGTACATCTTTAACACAGCCTTAGGCTTCAAATTTGTCTCGAATGCGACAAATCTTTAAACGTGTCGGTGGTTCTGTTTGATACTCATTTCACCATTGCCGTTGAACGTCATTAATGTTTTCGTACTTAAAATACCACTTCAAAACGTACTTCCTTTCATAGAATGTAAGCCTTGCGCCAGCCATGTTTACTCGAGTAACTAGGTGGAACTAAGAACAAAACACTGAATATTTGGCGATTGTCATCTCATAAAACAAAACAACGCAATACAACGCTTGTGTGGATTGCCGGAACTATAAACTATTACACTTCCAAAGATGAGACAACTCCGACAATTAGTTTGCCAGTTATGGACTTTTAAACAGTGGATACATTTTTTTGTCCCCTCTGTATAATTACATCACATCAACAGATCACTTACGCCTCAGTTACAGGCAGGATTTCTCCATTTCGTACAATGCTGGGGTGCTATTCCAATATCGGAGAGCCTTCGCAGTACTGACGATCTTAGAAGGGAAAATCGAGATGGGCTGAGGTATGAATCAAAGTTTGTGTTAGGGAGGGTACTGGACTAAGGCTGTTCATGCAGCTGCGTGATCCACAGTGCCAAGGTGGTATAGTGGACAGCACATCTGTCTAGTAAGCAGGAGATTCAGGTTCAAGTTTCGGCCTACTGTCGCTATAAACCCGTCCAGGCGATAGCAACGTCACCTGCCGAGCAGTGACTGCTACTCAAACAGACGCACGGTGCTCATATCAGTCAGCGTGGTGTCCGTGTGTAGAATGGGGAAGGCGCCCGATCTGAGCTTGTCCGAGGGCAGATTGTGTGGCCCGGAGGCTCTGAACGTGCACTTCGGAAACTGCACGACTTGGGTGTCCGAGGAGTGATGTGGTGAGTGTCTTCAACACTAGGCGAAACCAACGTGAAAACACGTCCAGACGTCGAGACAGATGTCGGACGTAGGCATGCAGACTGATAGAACAGGCGGTGAAATAACATCAGACTTTAATGATGGGCAGCGTACAAGTGCGTCTAAACACACAGTGCACCTAACACTCCTAACGATGGGCTCCCGCTGATGGTGACCAATGCATGCGCCAATGTTAACACAAAGAAACGGCAACTACGACTGAAATGGACACGTGATCACTGGCACTGGACGTTGGCACATTGGCAGAACGTTGCTCGGTCTGCTGAAGCCCGATACTTTCTTCTACATGCTGAAAGGAGGGTGCGAATCCGACGTCTTCCAGGGAAACAGCTCCTTGAAACCTGTAGTGCATGAAGGAGACAAGCTGGCAGCGGCTCCATTATGTTCTGGGGAACATTCACGTGGGCATCCGTGGTTACAGTGAAGCTCGTGGAAGGCACCATGATGACCAAGGATTATACACTACTGGCCATTAAAATTGCTACACCACGAAAATGACATGCTACAGACGCGAAATTTAACCGACAGGAAGAAGATGCTCTGAGATGCAAATGATCAGCATTTCAGAACATTTACACAAGGTTGGCGCCGGTGGCGACATCTAAACCGTGCTGTCATGAAGAAAGTTTCAAACCAATTTCTCATACACAAACAGCATTGGCCGACGTTGCCTGGTGAAACGTTATTGTGATGCCTCGTGTAAGGAGGAGAAATGCGTACCATCACGTTTACGACTTTGATAAAGGTCGGGTTGTAGCCTATCGCGATTGCGGTATATCGTATCGCGACATTGCTGCTCGCGTTGGTCGACATCCAATGACTGTTATCAGAATATGGAATCGATGGAATCGGTGGGATCAGGAGGGTAATACGGTTCGCCGTCCTGGATCCCAACGGCCTCGTATCACTAGCAGTCGGGATGACAAGCATCTTATCCGCATGGCTGTAACTGATCGTGCAGCCACGTCTCGCCCCCTGAGTCAACAGATGGGGACGTTAGCAAGACAACAACCATCTGCACGAACAGTTCGACGACGTTTGCAGCAGCATGGACTATCAGCTCGGAGACCATGGCTGCGGTTACCCTTGACGCTGCATCACAGGCAGGAGCGCCTGCGATGGTGTACTCGACAACGAACCTGGGTGCAAGAATCGCAAAACGTCATTTTTTCGGATGAAACCAGGTCCTGTTTACAGCATCATGATTGTCGCATCGTCGTGCGGTAGCGTTCTCGCTTCCCGCGCCCGGGTTCCCGGGTTCGATTCCCGGCGGGGTCAGGGATTTTCTCTGCCTCGTGATGATTGGGTGTTGTGTGCTGTCCTTAGGTTAGTTAGGTTTAAGTAGTTCTAAGTTCTAGGGGACTGATGACCATAGATGTTAAGTCCCATTGTGCTCAGAGCCATTTTAACTGTCGCATCCGTGTTTGGCGACATCACGGTGAACGCACATTGGAAGCATGTATTCGTCATCGCCATACTGGCGTATCACGCGGCGTGATGGTATGGGATGCCATTGCTTACACGTCTCGGTCACCTCTTGTTCGCATTGACGGCACTTTGAACAGTGGACGTTACATTTCAGATGTGTTACGACCCGTGTTTCTACCCTTCATTCGATCCCTGCGAAACCCTACATTTCAGCAGGGTATTGCACGACCACATGTTGCAGGTCCTGTACGGGCCATTCTGGATACAGAAAACGTTCGACTGCTGCCCTGGCCAACACTTTCTCCAGATCTCTCACCAATGGAAAACGTCTGGTCAATGGTGGCCGAGCAACGGGCTCGTCACAATACGCCAGTCACTACTCTTGATGAACTGTGGTATCGTGTTGAAGCTGCATGGGCAGCTGTACCTGTACACGCCATCCAAGTCTGTTTGACTCAATGGTTGTTCTGGATATTGATTTCTCAGGATCTATGCACCCAAGTTACGTGAAAATACAATCACATGTCAGTTCTAGTATAATATATTTCTCCTATGAATACCCGTTTATCATCTGCAGTGCTTCTTGGTGTAGCAATTTTAATGGCCAGAAGTGTATTACACTGGTTGCAGATCACGTGCACCCCTATATGACGATCATGTTTCCTGACGCAGTGGAATTTTTCAACAAGATAATGCTCGGTGCCAGAAGGCCCGGAGTGGTTCGAGGAACACAGTGGCGAGTTCCAATTTATGTGCTGGCGCCCCAGCTTGCCAGATCTGAACCTGATCAAACACATCTAGGATGTGGTTGAACTTCGCGTCAGTGCTCATTGCCCTCCTCCTGGTGCCAAGTTCCTCCAGCAACCTACCGAGGCCTCATCGCTCCCATGTCAGGACGGTCACCGCTGTTATAAGTGCCATTGGCTGTTAGGTAGGTAGTCACAATGTTGATAATATGAATCACGCTTTACGGAGATTTACTTGTGATCATATAGATCTTATAATTAATTTGTACCTAGTAAGCAAGAAGATCCGTGTTCGAGTCCCTGCCGCGGCACAAATTATCGTATAGATTTACTTGGTCCACCAACAAGGCAGAACGGTATTTCCATAATTATGTATTAGGAAGCAAACACAACCGGCCTTGTGTGCCGAGCGGTTCTAGGCCCTTCAGTCTGGAACCGCGCGACCGCTATGGTCGCAGGTTCGAATCGTGCCTCGGGCATGGATGTGTGTGATGTCCTTAGGTTAGTTAGGTTTAAACAGTTCTAAGTTCTAGGGGACTGATGACCTCAGATGTTAAGTGCCATAGTGCTCAGAGCCATTGGAACAATTTTTTGAAGGAAACACAGACAACAAGTGGGCTTCAACTAAAAGTCAAATTGTTTGGTAACACTGTAAGTAGGCTGTTTAGGTTTTTATGTTGGTAACGTCACGTAGCGCTCTGTATGAAAATCACTGACTGTGCTGTGTGCAATTTGTGGCTGGTTGGACTCATTGTTGGAATTTTCGCTTGTGTAATGTTTGGCAGTTGGATGTGAACAGCGCGTAGCGTTGTGCAGTTGTAGGTGAGCCGCCAGCAGTGGTGGATGTGGGGAGAGAGATGGCGGAGTTTTGAGGGCGGACGATCTGGACGTGTGTCCATCAGAGACAGTAAATTTGTTAGACTGGATGTCATGAACTGATATATATATATATATATATATATATATATATATATATATATATATATATATATATATATATATATATATATTATGACTTTTGAACACTATTAAGGTAAATACCGGGTGATCAAAAAGTCAGTATAAATTTGAAAACTTAATAAACCACGGAATAATGTAGATAGAGAGGTAAAAATTGACACACATGCTTGGAATGACATGGGGTTTTATTAGAACCAAATAAAAAAAAAAGTGTTGCTAGACGCCTGAAAGATCTCTTGCGCGCGTCGTTTGGTGATGATCTTGTGCTCAGCCGCCACTTTCGTCATGCTTGGCCTCCCAGGTCCCCAGACCTCAGTCCGTGCAATTATTGGCTTTGGGTTACCTGAAGTCGCAAATGTATCGTGAACGACCGATATCTCTAGGGATGCTGAAATACAACATCCAACGCCAATGCCTCACCATAACTACGGACATGTTTTACAGTGCTGCTCACAATATTATTCCTCGACTACAGATATTGTGGAGGAATGATGGTGGACATATTGAGCATTCCCTGTAAAGAACATCATCTTTGCTTTGTCTTACTTGGTTATGCTAATTATTGCTATTTTGATCAAATTAAGCGCCATCTGTTGGACATTTTTTGAACGTTTGTATTTTTTTGGTTCTAATAAAACCCCATGTCATTCCAAGCATGTGTGTCAATTTTCCGTGATTTATTCAGTTTTCAAAATTATACTGACTTTTTGATCACCCGGTAGACTGTTTGTTCTCTAACAAAATCTTTCATTTGCTAACTATGCCTATCAGTAGTTAATGCCTTCAGTAGTTAGAATCTTTCATTTAGGTAGCAGTATTGGCGCTCGCTGTATTGTAATAGTTCGAGTAACGAAGATTTTAGCGAGGTAAGAGATTCATGAAACGTACAGGTTATTGTTAGTCAGGGCCATTCTTTTGTGGGGGTTATTGAAAGTCAGATTGCGTTGCGCAAAGAAAAAAAAAAGAAAAAATGTATCAGTTTAGTGATGATGAGAATAAGTAAATAAAGAAATGTATGAGTACGTTCAGTTTTGTTCAGCTGTTTGAAACTCAAATAACGTAAGAGGTTTATCAGCATAGTCATTTATAATTTTTCCAAGGGGACGTTACAACACAATATACCTATCTTCTATCGATTGTGTGGCATGGTTCGTGTGAACACCTTAAGTGTCTGACAAGGCATGATCCTTTTGGCAGTTGAACCCCCTCCCTTCTTCCTACTCTCCGCACCACTCCAAAATACAGGGTGTTACAAAATGGTACGGCCAAACTTTCAGGAAACATTCCTCACACATAAATAAAGAAAAGATGTTATGTGGACATGTGTCCGGAAACGCTTAATTTCCATGTTAGAGCTCATTTAAATTTCGTCAGTATGTACCGTACTTTCTCGATTCACCGCCAGTTGGCCCAATTGAAGGAAGGTAATGTTGACTTCGGTGCTTGTGTTGACATGCGACTCATTGCACTACATTGCTCTACATTGTTGGTGATGTCTTGATTGGGCCCCATGTTCTTCCACCTACGCTCAATGGAGCACGTTATCATGATTTCATACGGGATACTCTACCTGTGCTGCTAGAACATGTGCCTTTACAAGTACGACACAACATGTGGTTCATGCGCGATGGAGCTCCTGCACTTTCAGTTGAAGTGTTCGTACGCTTCTCAACAACAGATTCGGTGACCGATGGATTGGTAGAGGCGGACCAATTCCATGGCCTCCACGCTCTCCTGACCTCAACCCTCTTGACTTTCATTTATGGGGGCATTTGAAAGCTCTTGTCTACGCAACCCCAGTACAAAATTTAGAGACTCTTCGTGCTCGCCGGCCGCGGTGGTCGTGCGGTTCTAGGCGCTCCAGTCCGGAGCCGCGCTGCTGCTACGATCGCAGGTTCGAATCCTGCCTCGGGCATGGATGTGTGTGATGTCCTTAGGTTAGTAAGGTTTAATTAGTTCTAAGTTCTAGGGGACTGATGACCACAGCAGTTTAGTCCCATAGTGCTCAGAGCCATTTGAGCCATCTTCGTGCTCGTATTGTGGACGGCTGTGATACAATACGCCATTCTCCAGGACTGCATCAGCGCATCAGGGATTCCAGGCGACGGAGGGTGGATGCATGTATCCTCGCTAACGGAGGACATTTTGAACATTTCCTGTAACAAAGTGTTTGAAGTCACGCTGGTACATTCTGTTGGTGTGTGTTTCCATTCCATGATTAATGTGATTTGAAGAGAAGTAATAAAATGAGCTCTAACATGGAAAGTAAGCGTTTCCGGACACATGTCCAGCCGGCCGGTGTGGCCATGCGGTTCTAGGCGCTTCAGTCTGGAACCGCGCGGCCGCTACGGTCGCAGGTTCGAATCCTGCCTCGGGCATGGATGTGTGTGATGTCCTTAGGTTAGTTAGGTTTAAGTAGTTCTGAGTTGTAGGGGACTGATGACCTCAGCAGTTAAGTCCCATAGTGCTCAGAGCCATTTGAACCGTTTGATCACACGTCCACATAACATATTTTCTTTCTTTGTGTGTGAGGAATGTTTCCTGAAAGTTTGGCCGTAACTTTTTGTAACACCCTGTATAAATTTGGATGTTTTTGGACGGAAGACTGCCACAGAGACAAGGAGGCGCTGTGTAGAGGTGGCAGCAGCGGGCGCTGCGGTGTGCTGGATCCGGGGAGTGGCGGCGCATTCCTGGCTGGGCACGGCCGGTGCACAGTGCCCTTGGCGACGGCGCCTAGCCGTGTAGCCGCTGCGGCTGCCGTCTGCTAGCTGCTGCTGCTGCTGCTGCTGCTGCCGCTGCTGCTCTACAGACTTTCTCCCGTTGCAGAGGCCGGGCTACGTGCCGCGGGCGCATTACGCAAGCCCTCCACCTGGTTCCGGGCCGCTCGGGGCACACCCCCGCTGCCGCTTATAATCTGACCATGTGGGCCGCGGCTAATGACATCTCAACGGGCGCTCTTCCGTACTAGCAGTGCTGTTTCAGCGCGCAAGCAATATGCTCTGACGGAAAAAAGTCCGGTTCGGCGTACGGCTCTGGCACATCGTACTGCATCTGCGGCAGCAATTTGAGCAGCAGTTGGTACCACAGGGACACAACGAACTAAATAAAATGTCGTGTGACTTGGGCCTCCCGTTGGGTAGACCGTACGCCGGGTGCAAGTCTTTCGATTTGACGCCACTTTCGTGAGTTACGCATCGATGGGAATGAGATCATGATGATTATGACAACACATCACCCTGTACCTGACTGGAGAAAATCTCCGACCCAGTCGGGAATCGAACCCGGGCCCTTAGGATTGATATTCTGTCGCACTGACTACCTTTTTATTTTTTTCCTTTTTTTTATTTTTGTCAACTGAAATAAAATGCCGGCCGCGGTGGTCTAGCGCTTCTAGGCGCGCAGTCCGGAACCGCGCGACTGCTACGGTCGCAGGTTCGAATCCTGCCTCGGGCATGGATGTGTGTGATGTCCTTAGGTTAGTTAGGTTTAAGTAGTTCTAAGTTCTAGGGGACTGATGATCACAGATGTTAAGTCCCATAGTGCTCAGAGCCATTTGAACCATTTGAAATAAAATGTTCCGTCGAAATACAATGGCAGCCGCGAGGTCGCTTGGGGCCAAGAACTGCATCAAACAGCCGCTACCGTCACACTTCTTTTGTGAAAAAAAAATTGACACTATACAGGCTTGAACACGGCTCACCTGCCTCAGAAACTACCAATGCGAACACTTTATTTATTCCAGAATGAGATTTTCACTCTGCAGCGGAGTGTGCGCTGATATGAAACTTCCTGGAAGATTAAAACTGTGTGCCGGACCGAGACTCGAACTCGGGATCTTAGCCTTTCGCGGGCAAGTGCTCTACCATCTGAGCTACCCAAGCACGACTCTCGCCTCGTCCTCACAGCACACAGTTTTGATCTGGCAGGAAGTTTCACTTTATTTATTATTTTACTTTTTCACAAATGGATAAAGGAATGTCGTTCCTCGTCGGCTACTTAACCAGACTAATAAGAGTCGTCCCGTTACGACATAAGGATGCCCCATGCTATAGCCCGCTGCGGATTTTTGAATAAGTGTCGTCTTGTCGCTGTGTTGTTTCCGTTGTTTGTTCATTCTCATACAAAAAGAAACTGGAAAGAGGTTCGAAGGTTATCTTCTCGTGTCATGGATAATCCAGCTGCGAGGCGGGTTTGGAATGCGCTCCAAAGAAATTTTGAAAAATATATGTCGTTCATTGAGATAATAGCAAAAATCGGGTACTGTCTTTTCGCCATTACCGAAAAGGGAGTGAACAGCGTGGCCGCTAATCTACGTCACAGAGTTCGTTTTTGTTCTTGGGAAATACACCCCATCTGGGAAAAGAAGTGATGATGTAGTTATCCTGCCGTGAGTCATGCGTATGAGAAAAGCCAATATCTGACGCACCAAATACCAAACGTCCTTTGCCAACTCGCATTCGAAACGATGTTCATCCGTGTCAACCACTTGGCATGTGGCATGCAACGGTGAGTCGACGAGATGGATGTGATGTGAGCGGGACTGTCACAACTATTTCCCATTAAGTTATGTACCATGCAGATTGCACGTCAGTAGCAAGGGTGGTGGCATTCACTGCCTGCCACACAGCACGCCACTTTGTAGTGGGGTGTTTGCTTTCAATCACACTCGGCGTCCCGTTCAGTTGCATGGCTCGCCACTCACCTAGCGCGGGTGGGCGCAACGAACTGTTACAAATCGATTACTTCAAGGACATTCAGAGCCAGACGTTCCGTAGCGTTCATTCCACTGACCCCAAACCACCAGCATTTGCGATTTCAATGGTGTGAAGCCAGAGCCCATTGGAGGGCAGGGTGGAGGTCTGTTGTGTTTTCTGATGACAGTTGGTTCTGCCTCGGTGCCAGTGATGGCCGTGTGTTGGTTAGAAGCAGGCCAGCTGAGGGCCTGCAACCAACCTGTGTGCATGCTAGACACACTGGACCAACACCTTGATTTATGGTCTGGGGTGCGATTTCATATGACGGCTGGAGCACTCTCACGATTATCGCACGCACCCTGACCAAATCTGTACGTCAGACTGGTGATTCGACCTATTTTGCTGCCATGAACAACTTTCGAAGGGATGTTTTCCAACAGGTTAATGCTCGACCACATACAGCAGTTGTACCCCAACATGGTCTACTTAGTTTGGACAAGTTGCCTTGGTTTGCTCGATCACTAGACCCGTCTCCAATAGAGCACATATGGGACATCACAAGACAAAAACTCCAGCGTCATCCACAAACGGCATTAACCGTCCCTATGTTGACTGACCGAGTGCAACAGTCGTGAAAATCCATGCCATATACTGAAATCTCGCACCTGTACAACACAATTCATGTACGTGTATATGCTTGCATTCAACAGTCTGGCGGTAACTCTGGTTGTTAATGTGCCAACACTTCACATTTGGAATGGTTTCTCTTCGCTTACATTAACGTTGATCTTGCAGTGTTAATCACTTAAACATGTTACCTGGACAAATGTATTCCGAAAATTTCATTACTCTACATTAATCAGCCGTATATTGCGCAAACATGGCGCAAAGACGATTTTCCAACCGACAAGGAAGATCAAAGCGTGTCTTGGATCGGCGAAGGAGAAAAGAGACTCACTTGCAATGTCGGGAATATACCCTATACCATGCACATGCGGAAAAGTTTATGTCGGAATGACTGGACGATCAATTAACACCAGGATCAAAGAGCATAAGCGACGTTACAGGTTGGGGCAGGTGGAGAAATCGGCCGTGGCAGAGCACGCACTGAATGAGACCGACCACGTAATAAAATTCGCCGACACGGAAGCTCTGGCTGTAGGGAAGCACTATCACACGCGCTTGTTCAGAGCTGTAGAAATACAAAAACACGCGAACAGTTTCAACAGGAAAGAGGAAAGCCTTAAGGTAAACGGATCCTGGCTTCCCGTACT
The DNA here is from genome assembly GCF_021461385.2 of Schistocerca piceifrons. Lineage (NCBI taxonomy): Eukaryota > Metazoa > Arthropoda > Insecta > Orthoptera > Acrididae > Schistocerca > Schistocerca piceifrons. The sequence continues at coordinate 934,896,697 of NC_060139.1, read as the reverse complement.
GTAGCGAACGACCGTCGCAGGTAGCAAGTCGAGAACCGCACCGGAAATGACCGCGGAGAAGCCCTCGGACGTTGGCGCGCCAGGTACATATAGTCTGCGGCCGCGAGCTCGGCTCCAGTTCACCACCGGCAATGGAGGGGCCGCGAGCTCGGCTCCAGTTCACCACCGGCAATGGAGGGTGAAGCTTTGACAATGCCAGCCACTCGTGCTGGCGAAACGTCAGAAAAATCATTAGATGAACGTCGGCCGAAGAACCCGAGACAGAAGCCAATAGGCAGTTTGTCATTTACTTTTGATGTTGCGATTTTTTCCCGTCAGTGCATTATCTACTTTCTCTCTCGGAAAGTGTGGTTCATCTGTGAAGGGGATCACACATGGGAGGCTACTATGACCTTGCGGCATTAGCCCCTTACTTAGATCGTATTGTTGCGAATCTCTCGCCCAGGGCGAAGTCCCAAGCGACTGGAAAAAAGGGCAGTTGCCTCCTGTATATAAAAAGAATAAAAGAAACAAGTAAAACAACAGACCACGGTATGTTGAAGAATTCTAAAACATATTCTGAGTTCGAATATTATAGATTTCCTTGAAACCGGAAAGCTTATTTCCGCAAATCAACACCGTTTTACAAAACATCGCTCGTGTGGTACTAAGCTTGCCCTTTTCTTACATGATATACTTGAAACCATGTGCTGTATGGGAAGTTGTCAATGTTGAGTGACTGCAGGATGATGCAACTTGACTTAGACGAAATTTCTACTGAGTGTGATGAATGGCAGCTAGCTCTAAATGTGGAAAAATGTAAGTCAATGCCGCTGAGTGGGAAAACAAACGCGTAATGCTCGAATACGGCATTAGTAGCATGCAGGTTGGCACAGTAAGGTTGCAAAGCGATATGAAATGCAAGAAGCATGCGAGGAAATTGTGATAGGGAAGAAGAATGGTCGATTTCGGTTTATTGGCAGAATTTTGGGAAAGCGTGGTTCACATGTAAAGGAGACCGGATGCAAAACACCAGTGCGACCTGTTCTTAAGTACTGTTTGCGTGTTTGGGTTCCACACCATGTCGGATTAAAGGAAGACATGGAAGCAATTCAGAGGCGGCCTGATACATTTATTACCATTGGGTTCGAACAACACACAATTGTTATGGAGATATTTCGGGAACTCAAATCGTATTCTCTGGAGGGATGGCGACGTTCTTTTCGAGGAACACTATTGCGAAAATGCAGAGAACCGGCATTTGAAACTGACTGCAGAACGATTCTACTCCCGCTAACATACATTTCGCATAAGAATCACGAAGATAAGATACGAGAAACTAGGACACTGCCGCCAACATACATTTCGCGTAAGGATCATGAAGGTTAGATACGGGAATCTAGGGCTCATACGGAGGAACATACAGTCGTCTCTCCCACGCTCTATTTGCGAGTGGAGCAGGAAGGAAATGACTGGTAGGGATACAGGCTACCCCCCGCCACACACTGCTTGCGGAATACTTATGTAGATGTGGATGTAGAACCAATGACAGAAAATCGTTTTGGAAGTTCTGAGTACATTAATTAGTAGACTACTAACTGGCCGAACTTGGAGATTACACCTCTCCACACCTACAAGATCTCTCCTGTTCGGCTTGGCTATCCGCTCCATCGAAGTTCTATCAGTCCCCACAAATTCTTAAAGGTCAAGCTCTCTGCCTTCCTTGCCGCATCCATTTACCTTCCCCCACATGCACATCTCATCAAATTCCCATCTGTCCTCACTCACATGAACACCTTCGAACAACTCCACCCGAAGAACTCAGCTCTAATAATCCCGTGTCTCGACTCTAAACTTTTCCATTCGTAGTACGCTGTTGCGCCATTCTCCCTCCATGTCCTCTCTCGATGAAATTTTAACCTTCTCCCTCTCACAGACACTGAAACCCGTCCCGAATTTACCTATCCTACCAACCGCTAAAAGAAATTCGTTAAATTTCGATTACACGATAAATCACACAAATCTAAAGGTTGTCAGTTCAGCTAAATACTTAGGGTTTACATCTACATCTACATCATACTTCGCAAGCCACCTAATGGTGTCTGGCGGAGGGTAGTTTCGGTAGCACTATGTCATCCCTCCAACCCTGCCCCACTCACGAATAGGGCGTGGGAAGAATGATTATTGGTAAGCCCCTGTATTGGCTCTAATTTCTCGAATTTTGTCCTCGTGATCATACGCGAGATGTATGTGGGGGGGAGTACCGGGTGATCAAAAAGTCAGTATAAATTTGAAAACTGAATAAATCACGGAATAATGTAGATAGAGAGGTACAAATTGACACACATGCTTGGAATGACATGGGGTTTTATTAGAAGCAAAAAAAAAAAAAAAAAAAATACAAAAGTTCAAAAAATGTCCGACAGATGGCGCTTCATCTGATCAGAATAGCAATAATTAGCATAACAAAGTAAGACAAATGGCTCTGAGCACTATGCGACTTAACTTCTGAGGTCATCAGTCGCCTAGAACTTAGAACTAATTAAACCTAACTAACCTAAGGACATCACACACATCCATGCCCGAGGCAGGATTCGAACCTGCGACCGTAGCAGTTACGCGGCTCCGGACTGAAGTGCCTAGAACCGCACGGCCACCGTGGCCGGCAAAGTAAGACAAAGCAAACATGATGTTCTTTACACGAAATGCTCAATATGTCCACCATCATTCCTCAACAATAGCTGTAGTCTAGTAATAATGTTGTGAACAGCACTATAAAGCATGTCCGGAGTTATGGTGAGGCATTGGCGTCGGATGCTGTCTTTCAGCATCCCTAGAGATGTCTGTCGATCACGATACACTTGCGACTTCAGGTAACCCCAAAACCAATAATCGCACGGACTGAGGTCTGGGGACCTGGGAGACCAAGCATGACGAAAGTGGCAGCTGAGCACACGATCATCACCAAACACCAAACGACGGGCGCAAGAGATCTTTCGCGCGTCTAGCAATATGTTTTTTTTTTTTTGTTCTAATAAAACCCCATGTCATTCCAAGCATGTGTGTCAATTTTTAGCTCTCTATCTACATTATTCCGTGGTTTATTAAGTTTTCAAATTTATACCGACTTTTTGAGCACCCGGTAATATGTTGTCCGACTCCTCCTGAAAGTACAGATAACTGAGATTGGAACGATCACATAGATAATCTTGGGGGAAAGCCAACCAAAGACTGCGTTTTATTGGCATATCACTCAAAAGATGCAACAGGGTTACTAAAGAAGTAGCCTACTCTGCGCTTGCCCGTGTTCTTCTAGAGTAATGCTGTGCGGCATGGGATACATATCAGAATTGACGGAGGACATCGAAAAAGTTCAAAGAAGGGCGGCTCGTGTCGTATTATCGCGAAATAGGGGAATGTGTCACGGGTATGATACTCGAGTTGGGGTGACAATCACTAAAATAGAGGCCTTTTTCTTTGCAGCGAGATCTTTTCGCGAAATTTCAACCACCAACTGTCTCCTCCGAACGCGCCCCCACCCCTCGTACATTATAAGAAACGATAATCGTAATAAAATAAGAAAAATCAGAGTTCGTGAGGAAAAATATAAGTGTTTGTTTTTCCAGTCCACTGTTCGAGAGTGGAACAGTAGAGAAATAGCGTGAAGGTGGTTCGATGAACCCTCTGCCAGGCACTTAACGATGGATGGCAGATTAGTCATGTAGATGTAGATGAGATGTTGATTATAATTCCATCCCTCGTCAGGATTCCCTTCTCCTTTCCCTCAATTTTATCCCTTCACAATTTCCCACTTCACATTATGGCCTTACCAACATCCCCAACAACTACTCCCTTTTTGTCTACCCAACATCCACTCTGTCCCCATCGATACTACCCATCAGTCCTCCAAGCTTGTTCCACACCCTCGTACCTTGCTGGACAGCTGATCATTTTCCCCATGGCAAGTCCTTCAACTTTTAGTGACAGTGTAGTGCTTCAGTTTTAAGATAAATGTTTACATCGTGTTTTAAATATATTCTTATTGTTTTCGTTTTATGCTTTACTTTTCCAGTTTTAATTAAAAAACTGAAGAAAATCAAGTTTATTTTACACGGGGTGCCCCAAGAGAAAAGTCGGTATTCGAGGATATCGGTATTCGAGGATATAACAGGAACGATCATTTGAAGGAAAAAAGTCTCGTAAACATGGACTACTGCAAGCTCTTTGCTTTCCGTATTTTGAGAGGTGGGGACTATGGACAAAAATTAGAAAAAGATTTCTGATAAACATGGCCTCTAAGGTGCATAACTTAAGAGCTATGAGCCCTTGTTTATCTTCGCTATTGCGAAAAATAGTTCTTTTACCGAACAAATGCTCGTAGCACTTAAGACAGGCATTTTAGAGCCCGTGTCAAATATTTCTTGTTTTGGTCCATATTACCCCCTCCCCTCCCTCACTCAAAAATTAAGAAAAGCAAAGAGCTTGAACTAAGAGATTTGTTCCATAGTACTGAAGATGAAGGGCTCACAGCTCTTCAGGTATGCGTTTTAAAGCCCATGTTTAATAGACTTCGCATGATCGTTCCTGTCACAGTACTGAATACTGACAATTCTTCCTAGAACACAATGTAGAAAATCTTCATTAAATTCATGCTTTACAAGTTTTGAAATCATTTGTTAACATCTCACTTTTTAATTTATTGCTTTTTGTTTCTGTGTGTGTGTGTGTTGCATACCCATTGGCTGAAGAGCCGCTAACAGCCCACCCGCAGACCCATGTGGGGCAAGGGAGATGTAGCAGCAATAAAGAAACAGGTTAATTATTAAGAACTTATTTGCTAAACAAAAAATATCTCATTCAGATTTAATCAAGGGTCTTTGAATTTGGACCTCCTAATTATGTTCAAATCTCCATCATGCTGACAAAATAGATCAAGCTTTCGAGGCAGTTGAATTAACTACTATACAGGTAAGGGCAACAGCACACGAGACAGAACCAGGAATTGTCACACTTCAAAGAAGGTATTTAACGCATTGCTATTCGTAACACATTAAGAAAAGTCAGCACGAGAGGAAACATACTAATCCTCTGGTCTTTGCTGCACCTCTTGGGTACAAATGACGACCCCGCATCCCCCAGCCCCTCTCTTATAGACAGCAATACGCTAACACAAAAAAAAAAAAAAAAATTATGAAGGTGGATAGTGATCGCGCACCCTTCTTTCCAAAGCAGACCACAAAGGCTCAATAATATTGCGATCTGATGACTGTTGTAGCCAAGGGAGATGCGACAGTTCATCCTCGTGCTCACAAAGTCAGACCTGGACGATGCGACCTGTGTGAACAGGTCGCCATTGTGGAACGAACATTATACCATGGAATGGACCTGACCAGCTAAAATGGTCACATAATCCTTGGCAGTAATGAAACCTTGCAGAGTAACCAAGGCATCCATGGAATAGCACGATATGGCTGTCCAAATCAGCACTGAATCCCTTCGATGTTTCACTCCTGGCAGCAAGTAGTCTTGTGACGCCACACGTAAGCCCGACCAAAAGTTGGAAACAGTGTGAAACAACTCATCCGACCAAATGAATTCCTACCATTGGGGTAGCGTTCTCGCTTCCCGCGCCCGGGTTCGATTCCCAGCGGGGTCAGGGATTTTCTCTGCCTCGTGATGACTGGGTGTTGTGTGATGTCCTTAGGTTAGTTAGGTTTAAGTAGTTCTGTTCTAGGGGACTGATGACCATAGGTGTTAAGTCCCATAGTGCTCCGAGCCTACCATTGGCCCATAGTCTAGGTTTTATGGCTTCGACATCACGTTTCCATTAACGAGAATCTGCATCACTGATGTGTGGTTTTGGGAATCCAGCTCGTCCTGCAGTTTCCAGCTTATGGGGTCCCCTTGTGTTCTTCTGGTGCTAACATGGTTCGTAAGTGAGACATTCAGTTCTGCACAGACTTTTGCAGCCGTCGTCCTCTTATTTTTCGCCACAACCTCTGCAATGACCATCTGTCACGATCAGAAAACACAAACTTTCGTCCGCGTTCTGATGTAGCGCATGATGTTTTTCCGCGTTTCCTATATACAGTATAAATCTTAGATAAGGTACCTCCTGAAACACCGACCACTTCGGCTACCTTGGTTACGGAAGCACCCACCATAAGAACACCAACAATCTGTTAGCTTAGCAGCGACATAATGGACAAACTGGATAGGAAATCAATTTAAAATCTCTACGGCCTGTTAACATTATTTACGACGCCCACAAACTGGGGCAAGCTCCTTTCATTTTCGCCGCCTGAGATTGCAAGAGCGATGGAATAGAGCGGGGTGGGGCAGCCGCAAACAGTTGTTCCAAATAGCATCACTAGCTTCTGCGGAGGCGTGGCATCGCCCCACAAAGGTCTGTCCCACACGTCCAAACAACCACAGTCTTGTTGGGACAATGTCACAGGCAGCGAGAGTTCTAAGAGCTTTTTTCAGTAATGACAAGTGCCCAGCACACAATATATTCTGTGTGTCCCCAAAACAAGGTATCGCGTGGGTTCAGGTTAGGGAAAAGAGCTGGTATACGAAACAGGGCATCTTCTCCCTTTAAGGGAACGTCCGGCGTAGATGTTCACGAGTGAAATGTGTAGTCAGTAAACTGGGACTCCATCTCATTGGAACCACATACGTCCACGAATATCACATAATATGCAGCACTTCCGTGGAGATTTCTATTCGCTTCGTTCATAGTAGACGCGTACTTTATGATGAGTTAGGCTAATAGACAATGTTGCCAATTACGTGCGTAACAATCAATTTATTACATCGTACAAACAACAATGTGTAGGTTCTGATGTACTGCAGTTGACAGAACAGTTATGGGTTCATAATCTTCGATTTATTCATTTATTGTTTCCCGCACCGGGGTGCTTCTCAAGTTCACACATTAAACCTGTCATCCCAGACAGCTTGTCCAATCATAATGAAAACATTCAGTATATATCGAGAACGCCACCCATCACAAGATTGACAAGGTGTGGAGATGGTAGCCTTGTGTTATTGGAGGTGAGCAAATGGCCTTCACAAGTTGAGGCTGTTCAGGCTGATGTCTTCATAGATTTTTCCACTGGGGTAACTGCACCCATCATAAACCCAGAACCGTACTGCAGTGGTTCGAAAAGTAAGGAATTATTTTTAAAAAAATGTTCAAATGTGTGTGAAATCTTATGGGACTTAACTGCTGAGGTCATCAGTCCCTAAGCGTACACACTACTTAACCTAAATTATCCTAAGGACAAACACACACACCCATGCCCGAGGGAGGACTCGAACCTCCGCCGGGATCAGCGGCACAGTCCATGACTGCAGCACCTTAGGAATGATTTCCAGCTGGAATTCTGTCTCCGGGTGTTAGTGTTGTAAAATACACCACTGCCATTGAGTTCCAGCGAAAGGTTTAGAAACCATCTCGCTGTATTCATCAGGAACTGTGTTGGCCTTATGTGGACGCCTGGTACTACATGGCATACGTGCGGTTAAAGGCGCTGCAGTCTGGAACCGCAAGACCGCTACGGTCGCAGGTTCGAATCCTGCCTCGGGCATGGATGTTTGTGATGTCCTTAGGTTAGTTAGGTTTAACTAGTTCTAAGTTCTAGGGGACTAATAACCTCAGCAGTTGAGTCCCATAGTGCTCAGAGCCATTTGAACCATTTGAACATGGCATATACTTGGAGAGTCTGTCAACTAGAGATGTTTGGTACCAATAGTGGTGGTTCCATATATATTTGGCTGAAACTTATCTGTGTACGTTTGTTCTGGACTTTGCTTACCATTGCATTTGTTTTCCATTGTGACCTTTTTTTTTAAAAAAAAAAAATCAAACATATTAATTTAAAAACCAGAGAAAAACATTTCCATCTTCCTTCAAGATAAAAATGTTAATTTCCTTATTCAAAGCGAAAAACGAACTGTTGAATCATTCTTGTGTGAAGAAAATTAATTGGGCGCCGACACTCGTAATGAGGTCAGTTTTAAGATAAGACAATGACTTGAAGGATGCCTGAGAAATTTCCGCTCCAGCATCGAAGTTAATTGACGGCTCTGACTGATTGCAAAGGCCAATACGAAACCGTTAGTGCTCACGCGTTCACTTTTTGTGTGCGAAAAAAGATGGCTGCCCTCATTTTATAGTCATTGAATGGAGTATATTAAACATCTCAGCAGAGATTTCTTTTCTTTTTGTAACAAGTAACTTTAAGGTAGCGCACGAGATTTTCTTGTCATCTGTGTTACATTTACCTGTGATACTGCAAAGTGAAAAAAGGACAGGAACTTGACTAATGTTCACCGCCGAGCGCCATCTCTGCGACTTCTTTTTTTGTGAGTACCTGTAAAGAAAACTGGGGCTCTATTTATTAGGGATGAGAGAGTGGTAAAACGCAAAATAGCTGCTCTCCATTATTTCTTTTCGAATCAACATAGCGTTATAGGATTCACAGTATCGTCTCTGGTATTGTAGGTGGAACAAGAATATCTAAGGAATGAGGTTCAGAACGTGGAGGTATAACAAGGGCAGATAGTCCTAGAACTTACGCAATTCGTTGCTTTGAAGCCGGCACCGCCGTGTCCGATGCCCCAAAACATTAGCAGGCTACTTTTTGTGACAGCTTCTTGTTTCTTAATTTTCTGTTGTGTGCACGCACAGTTGCCGTGCGGTCTTATGGGTCTTGTCACGGTTCGCGTTGCTCCCCTCGTCGGAGGTTCGAGTCCTCCCTCGGGCATGGGTGTGTGTGTTGTGCTTAACGTAAGTTACTTTAAGTTAGATAAAGTAGTGCGTAAGCCTAGAGACCGATGACCTCTGCAGTTTGGTCCCATAGTCCTTACCACAAATTTCCATAATTTTACTACAAAACTTTTCAACTTGAAGATGTTAACAAACAAACGTTTAGTGGCCCGTTGACTGAAAGCTAAGAGACGTTTTGTGATTACTTGACGATGGGGTTGCCACGTGTCCCGATTTTGTAGGGATCGCCCCTACTTTTCTGTAACTGTTTCGTGTTCCTAGACGAGTATGACGGGGCGCCATCAAGTCCCTGCATTTTTGGTTCACTTTCATAAGTTTTACTTCCTTATATTGCACAATTTTCAATTTCATATTCCTAAATTTGTCATCTTATTCCTTTTAACCAAAGCCAATATGTGTAAAATGCACGAGAGAGAAAAAAACAATGGGTTTAAAAGTCAATTGTTTCGCCTCCTCGTTTTCATAATAGTAAATGTTGAACAGGCAGTTGTATAAATGGAGTGACCTAGTGAAGGGGCATTGACAAGTTCCGAGCTTTCACTATTCCGTAACATCAAACCATCATTAATATGACGGTGCTACTAGGATTTTCCGTAATTCGATGCATAATACTAAAAAAATTTACATTACGGGGTTCTAGGGCTTCCAGAAATCCGATTAATATTTAAAATGCTCGGTAAATTATGTGTAATTACGAACAGCAGTGGCAGTGATGGCAACAATGAACAACAAAAAAAGCGAAAACCATGTGCTCATTTCGTAATTAATGCTTAAAGGATAAACAGCTCAAAAGTTGAAACTTCTTGGCAGATTATAAGTGTTTGCCGGACCGAGACTCGAATTCGGGACTTTTGCCTTTTGCGGGCAAGTACTCTATCAAAAGTTAGCTAGTTAAAGATGATGATGAAGGTAAGGTACGGTGTATCCTGCTTCCTTTTCAATAAAAACTGAGGATATTGGGGCCATGAGAAAGCAATTATCAAGCGAGAAACATAAACTATCTCTTGCATCAGCTTCCAAAACTAAATTGATTACAATTTCTTTGTTTTGTGTGTGAAACATGCTTCCGTTGACAATGATGTTTTATCAGCCAGACTGTCACTTATATGTCATGGAGTTATGCATAATCATAGTTATGTTCCTATTGATTGTGGTATTACATTAGGAATTACGCCGGCCGGAACGGCCGAGCGGTTCTAGGCACTACAGTCTGGAACCGCGCGACCACTACGGTCTCAGGTTCGAATCCTGCCTCGGGCATGGACGTGTGTGTTGTCCTTAGGTTAGTTAGGTTTAATTAGTTCTAAGTTCTAGGGGACTGATGACCTCAGAAGTTAAGTCCCATAGTGCTCAGAGCCATTTGAACCAATTAGGAATTACAGTTTCCAAAAATTCGATTTTAAGACCAAAATCTCATTGTGGCGTACAAGATGTGAGCTATTGTTACAAGAAGAGATCAGTCCTTCAATATGGACTTTCGTGAAAGGCGTGGACGAAGAAGATTAACGGTCACTTCCATTTATTATACGCAGCTCATACTCAGCTCTGAGTTTTGTTACGTCAATACTTCTACAGCTTGAAAAATCGGAAAAAGCAATCTATAGATCTCTATGACATTTTAGAATTCTTGAAGTTCAGTTTTGAATCTAGATTAAAAGATTGTATTTTTGGTTTTAATGCGAATCAAAATGTGAAAAGATTGAGCGTATCAGACCGGGACAAGTTTAGAAAAGATACCGCTAATGTTTGTCACAGAAGCCTAAACTAAATAAGTGGTTTAATTCTGAAACTTTGTCTTTTAAGAAATTCGCTGCTTTTAGCATGAAAGGCGAGACGACCTGCGACATCCTTATAGATGTCGTAAACGCTCATACTACAAAAGTGAACGGTGACTAATTGTACAATGAATTCCCCACGTGAAGAAGTGTCATTGAAACTTTTAAAACTGCAGTATTACCAGCAGATCAAAAATGGGTTCATTTATTTAGCAAAACTGCAGTTATTGACGTTCAGAGTCAAATGCTAGTCTCTGCGCCAACCATCCATGTAAAACGTACGAGAACGCATGCTCCAGTAAGTCTCCCTCCCACAAATGACCATGACGCGAACGTCATAGGAACTCTTCTTCCTTCGCATCATTTGCAAAGGGAACGGGAAAGGAGATAAATCGTAGAATTACCCTCTGGTACACAGGGTAAGGTTGTTTGTGGATATAGAAGGCAAACTAGTGGAATAACTGGCGCTAATCAAACTGTTAATACGATTTTCTAGAAGTTTTCCTGTGACTGAGAAACGTCGTCTTACAACAGCGTCGAGCTGTCTAATTCCGACTATTCTCCGTCCTTACTGTTTTGGAGAATATGGACTGGAGTAAATTGAAGAAAGACGAAAGTAATGAGAAGTAGCAGGGATAACGGTGAGAAACTCATCAGACTCGGGGATCACGAAGTAGACGAAGTTTAGGAATTCTGATACCTAGGCAGCAAAATAATCAGTGACGGAAGGAACGAGAATGACATAAAACGCAGACTAGCTCTGGCAAAAAGGGCATTCCTGAGCAAAAGAAGTCTGCTAGTATCAAACATTGGTCTTAATTTGAGGAAGAAATTTGTTAGACTGCACATCTGGAGCACAGCATTGTATGGTAATGAGACATGAACTGTGCGAAAACTGGAACACGAGAGAATCGAAGCATTTGAGATGTGATACTACAGAAAAATTTTGAAAATTAGGTGGACTGATATGGTGAGAAATGAGGTGGTTCTCGGCAGAATCGGAGCGAATGCATGGAAAACACTGATAATGAGGAGGAACAGGATAATAGGACACCTGCTAACACATGAGGGAATAACTTCTATGGTACTATAGGGAGCTGTATGGGGTAAAAACTGAAGAGGAAGAAAGACTGGAATACATCTAGTAAACTGCAGTTGCTATTCTGAGAGGAAAAGATTGACACAGGAGGGGAATTAACGGAGAGCCGATTCAAACCAGTCATAAAAAAAAAGTTGTCCAGCAATATTCTGTATCCGTGTACCTCAGTCCACATGAATACACTGTCAGCTCTTACACCTCAATGACTTTAGCATCAGAGACTACAAATAAAAACAATTTTTAGAGGGCAAATAGTTTGAACTGCAGTCGCTTGACACCACAGAACCCACATGCTGCCTTATACCACATCGATTAATAAACGACAAGACACAGAAAAATCAACAGAAGACAAGACTTTGACAAGGAGCATGAGGAATGTGACAACGACGCACCCTAAGTTCCACCAAGATGATGAGCCTACACTGATCAACCAGAACATTATGACCATCGACCTACCATCGATATAAACCTTAGGAATGACAGCTAGACACACGCACGGTGCAGGTAGTATCAGTGAGTGTGCTGTCCTTGTGTAAAATGGGGAACGCGAGCGATCTTTCTGAGTTTGACCGTGGGCAGAGGCCCAGAGTCTTGGCACGAGCATTTCGGAAACTGCACGACTTGTCGGTTGTTCCAGGAATGCTGTCCTGAGTGACTTCGACCCATAGCAAAACCAAGATGAAAGCACGTCCAGACGTCGTGGGGTGGGGCGTCCACCACTCATCATAGATATCAGACTCCTTAAGCTGGGCAGACTGGTAAAACAGGCAGGCGGCGAAGTGTGACGGTACTAACGTCAGGCTTTAATGTTGGGCAGAGTACAACTGTGTCTGAACACACAGTGCACCGACCACTCCTAACGATGGTTCTCCGCAGCCGACGACCCACGCACGTGCCAATGTTATCATCACGAATTCGGCAACTACGACTGAAATGGGCACGTGACTATCGGCACTGGACGTTGGTGCAGCAACAGAGCGCTGTATGGTCTGTTGAATCCTGATGCTTTCTTCATCATGCGGGAATCCGTCGTTTTTCAGGGGACAGCTCCTTGACACCTGTACTGCGGAACTGAGACAAGCTGGCAGCGGCTCCACTATGCTCTAGGGAACATTCAAAAAGGCATCCCTGGATCCAGTGGAACTCGTGCAAGGCACCATGGCGGCCAAGGAGTGCCGTACACTAGTTGCAGATCACGTACACCCTTCATGACGTTCATGTTTCCCGACGGCAGTGGCATTTTTCAGTAAGATAGTGCCCCATGTCACAAGGCCAGGAGCGTGATGGGGTGGTTCGGGGAACACAGTGGCGAGCTGATGTGCTGGACCCCCAACTCACCACATCTGCATGCGGTCTAAAAAAAAATGGCTCTGAGCACTATGGGACTTAACATCTGTGGTCATCAGTCCCCTAGAACTTAGGACTACTTAAACCTAACTAACCTAAGGACATCACACACATCCATGCCCGAGGCAGGATTCGAACCTGCGACCGTAGCAGTCGCGCGGTTCCGGACTGAGCGCCCAGAACCGCTAGACCACCGCGGCCGGCAGTGCGTGCGGTCTAACGCGCTGCTTTCCGGATGGGAAGGCGTGCCGGTACCCAGCACAAATCCACCCGGCGGATTAGTGTCGAAGTCTGGTGTGCCGGCCAGTCTGTGGATGGTCTTTAAGGCGGTTATCCATCTGCCTCGGCGAATGCGGGCTGGTTCCCCTTATTCCGCCTCAGTTACACTATGTCGGCGATTGCTGCGCAAACACTTTCTCCACGTACGCGTACACCATAATTTCTCTGCCATGTAAACATTTGGATTACATTCGCCTGGTGTGAGACGTTCCCGGGAGGGGGAGGGGGGTAGGGAGGGTCCATTGGGAACCGAACCGCACAATAACCCTAGGTTCTATGTGGGGCGGCGTTGGGGTGAGTGGACTGCTGTAGCGTGTTGTGGGGTTGTGAACCACTGAGGACTACGGAGGGGACGAAGCATGAAACTTCCTGGCAGATTAAAACTGTGTGCCAGATCGAGACTCGAACTCGGGACCTTTGCCTTTCGCAGGCAAGTGCTCTACCGACTGAGCTACCCAAGCACGACTCACGACCCGTCCTCACAGCTTTAATTCCGCCAGTACCTCGTCTCCTACCTTCCAAACTTCACAGAAGCTCTCCTGCGAATCTTGCAGAACTAGCACTCGTGGAAGAAAGGATATTGGGGAAACATGGCTTAGCCACAGCCTGGGGGATGTTTCTAGAATGAAATTTTCTCTCTACAGCGGAGTGTGCGCTGATATGAAACTTCCTGGCAGATTAAAACTGTGTGCCGGACCGAGACTCGAACTCGGGACCTTTGCCTTTCGCGGGCAAGTGCTGCCAGGAAGTTTCATATCAGCGCACATTCCGCTGTAGAGTGAAATTTCATTCTAGAAGCATCTCCGTCGTTTCTAGGTCTCCAGTTCAATACAATATAATACACTACATCTGAATCCTATCTAACACATCTGGGCTGTGATTGAATGTGATGTTAAAGCTCATTGCCTCCATCCCCGAAATTTTACGAGAATTAGGGGACTTGTGTATGCAGACTTGGTGCCAACTCTCTCCAGTGACCTATCAAGGCCTCACTGCTTTTATGCAAAAAATGGCTCTGAGCACTATGGAACTTAACATCTATGGTCATCAATCCCCTAGAACTTAGAACTACTTAAACCTAAGGACATCACACAACACCCAGTCTTCACGAGGCAGAGAAAATCCCTGACCCCGTCGGGAATCGAACCCGGGAACCCAGGCGTGGCTTTTATGCAACAAAGCGTCGCCACTGTTATGCTTTGCAAAGGTGGACATATTGGCTATAAGTTGGGTGTTCATGATGTTCTGGCTGATCAGTGTATAACAATGGCGAATAACAGTACCTTTTGCAACCTTTCCGTTGACTCAGCTGCTACAGCAACACTTCGCCTATCTGGCCGACTGAAACACGTTACAAGCATCACTGTCTGCTTTTAGTCACCGTGTCTCTTACTTCCTCACTGCAGGGAGCTAGCCACTCTTACCAGAGCAGCTTCCAGCAAGTAAACACCGGCGTACTCGTTTGGCTCCCCGGTTTCCACATACGCACAGGTCTCTCCCTGCCTCGGGCATGGATGTGAGTGATGTCTTTAGGTTACCCAGATCGAGTAGTGTCAACCTAAATCATCGTGGCGCACACGGCGCAGGGTTGAGCGCCACAGACTTTTATATTCAGAACACACACACACACACACACACACACACACACACACACACACACATACGCGCCCACAGATATACACATACAGGATTATCAGACTACATTTTTTAAAAGAAAAGAACGCGAGAACTACTGGCAGAGACATTTTCGCGATATACCGAGCCATTCTCGCTCTGAGAGACACGGATGTAATCTGCAGCTTACAGTTAGTCGCTATTAGGGAATTCACGAAGTTTCTCAGATGACGTGTAAACATCTGTGCGACTTACTGAAAAAACCAAAGATATGGGTGTGTTTATCAATGATAAATCGGAAGTGAATTGTGCCCCGACCTTCCGAATGAATTATCAGAGATAACCCAGAATTTCCGAAGCACATTTGAGAGTCTTTTAGAAGAGTAAGCCTGTATCAGAATGTTTGTGTGTACCACATTGTTTACTTCTTCTGACGATAACAACACTTGAAATTTAATTTGTCTTTAAGCTTTGTTGAGGAAGTCACAACGGAAATGTTTTTCATCCCTGACCTGTTGATCATCACGCTTTGTAAACCACGGGAAAGTGTTTGCTGAAGATAAGCTACACCTTGAGCGAAGTCAGTATGGACAATTTATCTGTTTTTGAATCCGTCCACCATCAGGTTGAGGGAAACAGTTTAACATGTTTCTGTTTTCTTACAGAGATGTAAACCCCGTGAGAAGTGTTTTGGTCGAAGCACGATACAGGTAAAGCGTACGAACACATTACCGATCACCACACCTCAGTGATGTACATCGCTCATTCAAAAACTGTGTTGAGTGTAGAATGCAAAGACATCTTGTCTGACCTGTCTGGTGAGCACACTGAAACCCCAGGTGAATTTTGTAGAAGCAGTGTGCTGGAGTGATTATGACACAGGACAGGCATTTGAAAGGTGCAAAAGCATGTCTGTGTGCAGAAACTTATCCACGAGTGGAGGAAGGGGAAGGGGGGAGGGACAAGACTGTAAAATTGCTCTGTTCTGATATAAATGAGTTGGTCGGTTTTTAAACGTGCCACGCCACAAGAACTACAGTTTATAAGAAAACTGCAGTTTATAAGCGACAGAAGAAACGTATTATACCGCAGAGAACTGATGGTTATCCAGTCACTTCTAGAAGTGTATGAGAAAATTGTAATTAATAAAAATTCTCTAATACAGCTTCCAGTCGCCCCCCCCCCCCCCCTCTTTGCAGCCCTGAGCCCTGCTCCTTGCGGACGCTCAACGGCAAGACTCCAGTACGTGTCCGACGGTTTTCGTTAAATCAGCTGGGCTTTTTAAACTGAAGAGCCTAAGAAACTGGTACACGTGCCTAATATCGTGTAGGGCTCCGGCGAGCACGCAGAAGTGCCGCAAAACGACGTGGCATGGACTCGACTAATGTCTGAAATAGTGCTGGAGGGAACTGACACCATTAATGCTGCAGGTTTGTCCATAAATCCGTAAGAATATGACGGGGTTGAGAAATCTCTTCTGAACAGCACGTTGCAGGGCATCCTTGATATGCTCAATAATGTTGATGTCTGAGGAGTTTGGTGGGCAGCGGAAGTGTTTAAACTCAGAAGAATGTTCCTGGAGACACTCTGTATCACTTCCGGACGTGTGAGTTGTCGCATTGGCTCTAAGAACTATGGGACTTAACATTTGAGGTCATCAGTCCCCTAGACTTCGAACTACTTAAACCTAACTAACCTAAGGACATCACACACATCCATGTCCGAGGCAGGATTCGAACCTGCGACCGTAGCAGCAGCGCATTTCCGGACTGAAGCGCCTAGAACCGCTCGGCCACAACGGCAGGCTTTAGATGTCGCATTGTCCTGCTGGAATTTCCCTAGTCCGTCAGAATGCACAATGGACATGAATGGATGCAGGTGATCAGACAGGATGCTTACGTACGTGACACCTTTCTGAGTCTTACTAGACGTATCAGGGGTCCAATATCACTCCAACTGCACATGCCCCACATCATTACGGAGCCTCCATCAGCTTGAACAGTCCCCCGCTGACATGCAGGGTGTAGGGATTCATGAGGTTGTCTCCATGCTCGTACACGTCCATCCGCTCGATACAATTTGAAACGAGATTCATCCGACCAGGAAACATGTTTACATTCATCAGCTGTCCAATGTCGGTGTTGATGGACCCAGGCGAGGCGTAAAGCTTTGTGTCGTGCTGTCATCCAACGAGTGGGCCTCCGGCTCCGAAAGTCCATATCGATGATTTTTCGTTGAATGATTCGCACTTTGACACTTGTTGATGGCCCAGCATTGAAATCTGCAGCAATTTGTGTAAGGGTTGCACTTCATCCACGTTGAACGATTCTCTTCAGTCGTCGTTGGTCCCATTCTTGCAGGATCTTTTTCCGGTCGCAGAGACGTCGGAGATGTGATGTTTTACCGGATTCCTGATATTCACGGTACACTAATGAAATGGTCGTACAGGAAAATCCCCACTTTATCGCTACCTCGGAGATACTGTGTTCTATCGCTCGTGTGCCGACTGTAACATCACATTGAAACTCACTTAAATCTTGATAACCTGCCATTGTAGCAGCAGTAACCAACCTAACAACTGCGCCAGACGCTTGTTGTCTTATACAGGCGTTTCCGGCAGCAGCGCCGTATTCTGCCTGTTTACGTATTTCTGTATTTGAATACGCATACCTATACCAGTGTCTTTGGCACTTCAGTGTATATTAAATTGGCCACAGTTAGAATTTAATATTAATTCATGTTGAATATTGTGTATATTTATCTATAGGATGTAAATTTCAAAGTTTCATCTATGCAAAACATAATTTTTAGCTGTAGGTGTTCTTAGGTGCGAAACGTTGGCAGTTCTTTTACAAGAATGGCCTTTCACTCTTCTTTTTTATTTTTATGCTTGAACATTTTCATCACACTTTCCGAAGATGTTCCCATAAGAACTACGACAAGTTTAACGTATTTATCGCTTCTTTTCAAACAAAAATTAAAATAAGAAATTAACACACATTAGATTGCTTAGGTATAACATTTTCGATTCCTTGAGTGTGCTCTTGCTTCTGGTATCTTGCTCTTCTATTAATTTCTTGTTGAGGTGCCGTAGACTGCCATTAAGTCCTAACAGGAACTGTTCTGTAACCAATGATTGCTTAATACTTCTTAAAGCTATGCCAGCGTATTGTTGCACACGCCCTGTGAGAGCCTATCAAATAATCTATCATTCAGTTTTTCACGTCTTTGTCTTCTAAGCCAAGCTCCCATGTTCTACCAATGCCCAGGTACTTTTAGAGTGGTAACTGCATCACTGTAGGATTTTTTAAGTAAATAGTCAATATCCATTACGTAACCGGGCTGCGAAGCCATTTTCATTAAAACGTGCAGAAAAAATTATTACAGTTTTAATACAGATATTGTCGTTCCGATTAATGTGAATCCACTTCATGCAAAAGCGCCCATCTTTTAGAAGTTTATAATTCTTCACTGACGCTACTTTTATCTCGCTGCTTTTTCTAGTGCATCCACAAGCGTTAAACTTAGGGTATTTTAAAAATGAACGATTTGAATAAAGTATTTTATGTATTAAACCGCGTCGTTATGAAACATTAAAAACAAGTAAAATATCAAGCTTTCGTCTGTCTCTGCGGCGACTCTCTCCAGAGCGACTACTTGCTGTATTCTAGTGATGGTCTTCCATTGCTGTTAGTACTTAGTGGCGGACTTAAACACAGCAACAAGAAGTTAATAAGAGAGGAAGATAACAAAAGGAAGAGCAGACTCAAGCAATCGAAAATGTGACGGTGGACGTCACATTCTGGGATGCCATTTGGCAATTCGAAGTAAATAATGCCAAGGAGGGTTTACTGTACTGTAGGCTATTGTATACTGCGTGGTCTATTGATCGTGACCGGGCCAAATATCTCACGAATAAGCGTAAAACGAAAAAACTACAAAGAACGAAACTTGTCTAGCTTGAAGGGGGAAGCCAGATGGCGCTATGTTGGCCCGCTAGATGGCGCTGCCATAGGTCAAACGGATATCAACTGTGTTTTTTTAAAAATAGGAACTCCCATTTTTTATTACAATTTCGTGTAGTACGTAAAGAAATACGAATGTTTTTTAAATTAAAATATAGAACGTAGGTACGTTTGAAATTTTATTTCGGTTGTTCCAATATGATACATGTACCTTTGTGACTTGTCAGTTCTGAGAACGCATGCTGTTACAGCGTGATTACCTGTAAATACCATATTAATGCAATAAATGCTCAAAATGATGTCCGTCAACGTCAATGCATTTGGCAATACGTGTAACTGACGTTCCTCTCAGTACCGACGTTTTTGAGATTCCCGATTCTCACGCAGTTTGTCTGCTGCTGATGTGCGGATTAGCCGCGACAGCAGCTAAAACACCTACTTGGGCATCATCATTTGTTGCAGGTCGTGGTTGACGTTTCACATGTGGCTGAACACTTCCTGTTTCCTTATATAACGTAACTTTCCAGCGAACGGTCCGGACACTTGGATGACGTAGTCCAGGATACCGAGCAGCAGACATAGCACACGCCCTTTGGGCATTTTGATCACAATAGCCATACAGCAACACGATATCAACCTTTTCCGCAATTGGTAAACGGTCCATTTTAACAAGGGTAATGTATCACGTAGCAAATACTGTGCGCACTGGCGGAATGTTACGTGATACCACGTACTTATACGTTTGTGACTATTACAGCGCCATCTATCACAAAGCGAAAAAAGTGGCCCAACTAAAACATTCATATTTCTTTACGTACTACACGAATATGTAATAAAAAATGGGGGTTCCCATTTAAAAAAACGCAGTTGATATCCGTTTGACCTATGGCAGCGTCATCTAGCGGGCTAACCATAGCGCCATCTGGTTTCCCCCTTCAAGCTAGACAAGTTTCATTCTTTGTAGTTTATTCGTTTGACGCTTATTTCGTGAGATATTTGGCCCGGTCACTATCAATGGACCACCCTGTATATTAACCTGGTAGGTGATCGATAGACAACAGTGAATCGGCAGCTTGTACCCACGGCTAATATTTTCCGGCACGTTGATGCTACACGGCACTTTTCTTGAGGCCGCTCGTTTGTAGCACAGGATGTGGATCATGTGCAGGTACCGGCTATCGAACACACGCGGCCCGCTGATGGTATCTCCGGCAGCCAGGCTGCCGGTAACTTGGGGCGCTCCTTTCTGATCACGCTGTCAGAAGTTTAATTATTTCAATAGCTCTTCTTATTTTCCGTTGTTGCATCCACGGTTGTCATACAAGCACACAAAGTTCTTGAAAATTAATAGACAGCTCATAGACCTCGTGAGGTTCAGTTGCAGCTGATTCACTGTGTCGCCTCAGTTGCAGGTAACGTTCATGCTCCGACACGCGAATGTTAATCGGTTTCCTGGTTCTACCAACTTAGATTTTGCCGCATTCACATCGAAGTTCGTGGACACCTTCGGTATAGATCGTATTTACAGAATCCTTCGTTCACAAGAAGAGATTTCGGATCTTGTGATCGCTGTTCACTTACCCGTTCTGTCTTCGCTGTACACCATAGCTCGTTGTATGTTCCTGTTGCGGTATCCATTCGTATGAAATGGTGTCCAGCGCTCGTTCAGATCGTGGTGGAGGTTGTGACCATCGCTGATCCGGTGAACTCGGGCTGTAAACATATGGAGCACCGACCGTGGAAACATACGAACTTCTATAGACGATAAACGACTTCACACGATTGACTCAAACACGCGCGGACGTCTGAACTCACAGTGTCCTCGCACGCTGCATCACGACAGCTGCAACAGTGATACAGCCTTGCGAGTAATAGCACCAGTGAGCTCTGAGGACAAGTAAAACTGGCCTTTGGACTTAACAACGCGTTGTGTTCCAAAGGTATTCGAGAGCAGTCGAGCGCGGATGGGCAGAAAGAAGGTTGGGCTTTAACATCCCGTCGACGACAGACGCATATTCGCGAATGAGAATTAATTTCATAGTTCAGAACATGGCTTATAAATTCATGGTTCACGGTAGAAGCAGAACGGCTGAGACCGGAAGTTTACTTAAATTACATAGGCGAATGTGTATTTTATAAGGAAGAGATGTATGGTCGATGAATTTTTTTAATACAACCATCAAATCTTTCGCGACGGATTTGACATATTAAAGGTATTCAGCGCATTTGTCGCGTTAATTCTCTTTGAAAGTTCGAACTTTCCACACTATCTACTATTTCTTTGTCAAGAAAGCGACTGACTGTTGAAAAAGGAACGGAATCACAGGGACAAAAAGGACACAGTAGATCCTCCTGAATGTATCGATTGCAGTCGCGCTAACCGTAATACGTCTTCTACAGCGACTTTGTTTCCACTACGTCGTGTAATACGGGAGTTATTCCGTTGCAGAGTTTCGGAATAAGTATCTGCTGAGTGCATAGAGTCCCTGTTCAAATGTTGACACATTCCAATTTCACATCGCCTTTGAAGTTTGAAACGTGGACTTGAGTCCTTGTCTGCTTAAACGTTGTATCTGCGACTTCGTTCAGCAACAGCAGATTTTTCTAGATTTTTGTAAGCGATGTGTGGCTGATTTACGAAACAGCTTTCGGAAACTCTTGAGGTAGACTGCCGCATCACTAGTGCCACATTCATACTGAATATTGTAAAATCAAGGGATTCTGCGGCAATGATAATTCTTCACAGCAAAATTTTATTTTCGCAGGCGACCTAAAGTCGGTTTAAATTCCATGTTTGTTTAAGATTAATCCACCTTTACTTTGCATTCCCTTTTACGGTGACTCATTGATGTTTGATTCGCGTGTTGCAGAGAGCGGTGATCTGATTTCGTGCGCCCAGTAGCAGACAAGAAGGAAGATTGACTTTAACGTCCCGTCGACATCGAGGTGATTAGAGACGGAGCGCCGGCCGGAGTGGCCGAGCGGTTCTGGGCGCTACAGTCTGGAACCGCACGACCGCTACGGTCGCAGGTTCGAATCCTGCCTCGGGCATGGATGTGTGTGATGTCCTTAGGTTAGTTAGGTTCAAGTAGTTCTAAGTTCTAGGGGACTGATGACCTCAGAAGTTAAGTCCCATAGTGCTCAGAGCCATTTGGACCATTTAGAGACGGAGCACAAGCTCCTGTTGTGTCAAGGATGGGGAAGGAGGTCGCCGCATCCTTTCAAAGGAGCCATTCCGGCACTTGCCTGGAGCGATTTAGGGAAACCACGGAAAAACTAAATGTGGATGGCCGGACGCGGGTTTGAACCGTCGCCCTCGCGAATGCGACTGCAGTGTGCCAGACGGCCATTTTCTCAGAACACTGTGGGTAGAGCCACCTCGGCGCCGGAATGACCCCTCAAACATCGCAGTGAGCGCTACTGCAACACTTCCATCCGAATGATTCCCTCACTGCTTTCTTAGTGAAGACAACAGTGCACACTGTCGAAAACGCGGATTAGAAATAACGTGACAAGTTCACCGAAAACATGAGATACAAAAAAGTGAAGCATTCAGAAGGGAAGAAAGGAGCGAAACGAAACTTCACTAGTTGAGAGGCTAAGTCATGTTTTTGCACTAATTTCAAAATCGAGTGCAATTTACACTACTGGCCATTAAAATTACTACACCACGAAGATGACGTGCTGCGAAATTTAACCGACAGATGCTGTGATATGCAAGTGATTAGCTTTTCAGAGCATTCACACAGGGTTGGCGCCGGTGGCGACACCTACAACGTGCTGACATGAGGAAAGTTTCCAACCGATTTCTCATACACAAACAGCAGTTGACCGGCGTTGCCTGGCGAAACGTTGTTGTGATGCCTCGTGTAAGGAGGAGAAACGCGTACCATCACGTTTCCGACTTTGATAAAGGTCAGATTGTAGCCTATCGCGATAGCGGTTTATCGTATCGCGACAATGCTGCTCCCATTGGTTGAGATACAATGACTGTTAGCAGAATATGGAATCGGTGGGTTCAGGACGGTAATACGCAACGCCGTGCTGGATCTCAACAGCGTCGTATCACTAGCAGTCGAGATGACAGGCATCTTATCCGCATGGCTGTAAAGGATCGTGCAGCCGCGCCTCGATCCCTGAGTCAACAGATGGGGACGTTTGCAAGACAACCATCTGCACGAACAGTTCGACGACGTTTGCAGCAGCATGGACTATCAGCTCTGAGACCATGGCTGCGGTTACTCTTGACGCTGCATCAGAGACAGAAGCACCTGCGGTGGTGTACTCAACGACGAACCTGGGTGCACGAATGGTAAAACGTCATTTTTTCGGATGAATCCAGGCTCTGTTTACAGCATCATGATGGTCGCATCCGTGTTTGGCGACATCGCGGTGAACGCACATTGGAAACGTGTGTTCGTCATCGCCATTCTGGCGTATCACCCGGCGTGATGGTATGGGGTGCCATTGGTTACACGTCTCGGTCACCTCTTGTTCACATTGACGGCACTTTGAACAGTGGACGTTACATTTCAGACGTGTTACGACTCGTGGCTCTACCCCTCATTCGATCCCTGCGAAACCCTACATTTCAGCAGGATAATGCACGACCGCATGTTGCAGGTCCTGTACGGGCCTTTCTGGATACAGAAAATGTTCGTCTGGTGCCATGGCCAGCACATTCTCCAGATCTCTCACCAACTGAAAATGTCTGGTCAATGGTGGCCGAGCAACTGGCTCGTCACAATACGCCAGTCACTACTCTTGAGGAACTGTGGTATCGTGTTGTACTGATTTATCAGGATCTACGCGCCCAAATTGCGTGGAAATGTAATCACATGTCAATTCTAGTATAATATATTTGTCGAATGAACACCCGTTTATCATCTGCATTTCTTCTTGGAGTAGCAATTTTAATGGCCAGTAGTGTACAAAGAATCCGGCAGTATGAGCCTTCTTAGCAGTAAGATGTCGCATACTCTGTGGTCTTGATGCATTCACAGATTCACTTGGGAAGAGTGTTATAGGGCCGTTGTGTCCTGAATGACGTTGATCCACAACTGTTGTAACTCATCCTCGATACCCGGATATTGGTACTGGAACAGAGCTGATGTCCGAGATGGTACCACACGAGTTCTATCGGGGACAGATCTGTTGATCTTACTGGCCACGGGAGTACCTCAACACAACGCAGACTGATCATAGAGATGGTTGCCATGTGTGGACGACCACTTTCCTGATGAACGATACTGCCGCGTGAGAGGACGCAGGACGCAGGGTGTACGTGATACACCGTCGTGCTATTAGTGTAACAATCACTACCAGCTGCGACCAGGAATCATACCTGGTGGCTGCTCAAACCATGACGCTAAGAGTACACTGCTGTGTCTTTTTGAAACATATAACAATGGTATCTTTCCTCAGGTCGCCAACACATTCGCCGACGATTGTCATACAGGGTAGTGAAGAACTGCTGTTCACAATGTGATGTCATTCGTCAACAGTTCATGCTATCGGTCGCAGCACAACTCAAAACACAGCCGTTTGTATTGTGGTGTTAAATGTAATTCTCTCATCAGGCTGCTGCTAATATGCTAATTTTGCATATACAGGGTGGTCCATTGATAGTGACAGGGCCAAATATGTCACTAAATAAGCATGAAACGAAAAAACTACAAAGAACGACACTCGTCTAGCTTCATGGGGGAACCAGATGGCGCTATGATTGGCCCGCTAGATGGCGCTGCCATAGGTCAAACGGATATCAGTTCCTTTTTTTAAAATAGGAGCCCCCATTTTTATTATATATTCGCGTAGTACGTAAAGAAATATGAATGTTTTAGTTGGGCCACTTTTCTCGCTTTGTGATAGATGGCGCTGTAATAGTCACAAACGTATAAGTACGTGGTATCACGTAACATTCCGCTACTGCCGACGGTATTTGCTTCGTGATACATTACCCGTGATAACGTGAACCGTTTACCAATTGCGGAAAAGATCGATATCGTGTTGATGTATGACTATTGTGATCAAATTGCCCAACGGGCGTGTGCTATGTATGCTGCTCGGTATACTGGACGACATCATCCAAGTATCCGGACCGTTCGCTGAATAGTCACGTTATTTAAGGAAACAGGAAGTGTTCAGCCACATGTGAAATGTCAACCACGACCTGCAACAAATGATGACGCCCAAGTAGGCGTTTTAGCTGCTGTCGCGGCTAATCCGCACATCAGTAGCAGACAAATTGCGCGAGAATCGGGAATCTCAAAAACGTCGGTGTTGAGAATGCTACATCAACATCGATTGCACCCGTACCATATTTCTTTGCACCAGGAATTGCATGGCGACGACTGTGAACGTCGTGTACAGTTCTGCCACTGGGCACAAGAGAAATTACGGGACGATGACAGAATTTTGCACGCGTTCTATTTAGCGACGAAGCGTCATTCACCAACAGCAGTAACGTAAACGGCATAATATGCACTACTGGGCAATGGAAAATCCACGATGGCTGCAACAAGTGGAACATCAGCGACCTTGGCGGGTTAATGTATGGTGCGGCATTATGGGAGGAAGGATAATTGGCCCTCATTTTATCGATGGCAATCTAAATGGTGCAATGTATGCTGATTTCCTACGTAATGTTCTACCGATGTTACTACAAGATGTTTCACTGCATGACAGAATGGCGATGTACTTCCAACATGATGGATGTCCGGCACATAGCTCGCGTGCGGTTGAAGCGGTATTGAATACCATATTTCATGACAGGTGGATTGGTCGTCGAAGCACCATACCATGGGCTGCACGTTCACCGGATCTGACGTCCCCGGATTTCTTTCTAACGTTGAAGGATATTTGCTATCGTGATCCACCGATAACACCCGACAACGTGCGTCAGCGCATTGTCAATGCATGTGCGAACATTAAGGAAGGCGGACTACTCACTGTTGATAGGAATATCGTTACACGTGTTGCCAAATACATTGAGGTTGACGGACATAATTTTGAGCATTTATTACGTTAGTGTGGTATTTACAGGTAATCACGCTGTAACAGCATGCTTTCTCAGAAATGATAAGTTCACAAAGGTACATGTATCACATTGGAACAACCGAAATAAAACGTTCAAACGTGCCTACGTTCTGTATTTTAATTTAAAAAACCTACCTGTTACCAACTGTTCATCTAAAATTGTGAACCGTATGTTTGTGACTATTACAGCGCCATCTATCACAAAGCGAAAAAAGTGGTCCAACTAATTCATATTTCCTTACGTACTACACAAATATGTAATAAAAATTTGGGGTTCCTATTTAAAAAAAAAAAAACGCAGTCCATATCCGTTTGACCTATGGCAGCGCCATCTAGCGGGCCAACCATAGCGCTATCTGGTTTCCCCCTTCGAGCTAGAAAAGTTTCGTTCTTTGTAGTTTTTTCATTTGACGCTTATTTCGTGAGATATTTGGCTCGGTCACGATCAATGGACCACTCTGAATAGACTGAAGTGGCGAGTGAAAATTTGTTCAAAGCAGAGAATCGAACCTGGGGTCTCCTACTCACTAGGCAGGTGCGTTAGCCACTATGCCACCTCGGCACAACAGCTCACAGAGCTGCAGGGATTACCCTGGCACGTCTCCCTTTTCGAACCAAATTCTCACTGCCACCCCAGTTTACATTAAATTCCACCTTACACATGAACAAAATTGCCGAGGCTTTCCCTGTTCCGGAATAGCATCTCAGCATCGAACGTAAATGGGGGTGCAGCCTTAAATCCAGGTGCAGGTATTTATACAGATGAAATGACACAATTTCTGAGACTTTAGTAGTCTCATACAGATATGATTTTATGTATACAGACTGAAGGGGAGAGTGAAAATTTGTACCGAGGCTGGGAATCGAACCTGGGGTCTCCTACTCACTAGGCAGGTGCGTTAGTCACATAGGCACCTTGGCCCAGCGGTTAACAGAACTGCGCGGATTATCCTGGCATGCCTCCCTCCTCAATCTAAATTCTCATTGCCGCCTCAGTCTATTACACGCTTATCCCCGAAGTTCTATGAACAGCTATGCTGACGTGGCTTACTGGCTAACATACCCGCCTAGAAAGCAGGAGAACGTGTTGAACACAAATTGCTACAAATTTTCACTCGCTGCTTCAGACTAAATACATAAAATCATACCAGTATGAGACTAGTAAACTCTTTGAAATTGTGTCATTTAATTAGTATAAATTCCCTTATATACCTTACCAGACGTGGTAAGTACACTAGACATGATCAACACAAATGCAGGCCGTTGTATCTGTCACAGGGAATTTAAGCTGTAATTGTTTATATAGCCGCCGATGGTGTGTACGTGTATATAGTTGCATTGACATCCGACCATAGCTACTGGGTGCTTCACCTTTTTTGTTGGACAGTGCATAATAAACCGGATTGCTTGTCGTAAATCCTGTACTCGTAAATGAACTTTTCCTTCAGCTACTGCATATCCTCAAGGAGAGAACGTCCCAGTCTGAAAAGGAGCATTTATAGTGCAAGGAAGTGGATCTAGGAAACTTACAAGCTTACAAGGGGAACTCTGGTTTGGTCCAATTAACAGCCCCCCCTCCCCCCCTTCCTACGAGGGTCACCCCAAAAGAAATGCACACTATTTTTGTAAGAATAAAGTTTTCATTCCGCATGTGTGGAAGTTTTACAGTGTGTAGATACATCCTTCCCGCTTGATTTCAAACTTAATTCAACCTGTTCCCGTGAGTGGCGCCGTCATAGCATGTCTTCAAGATGGCTGCTACACTTGACGTTTGTCAGAAGCAACGTGATGTTATAGAATTCCTGTGCTATGAAAACGAGAGAGTGGGAAACATCCACAAGAGGTTGAAAATGGTGTATGGAGATGCTGCTGTCGATCGCAGTACAGTTAGTCGTTGGGCAAGCAGGTTACGTGATGAAAGCGGACACGGCAATATTGAGGATTGTTCTTGCAGCGACAGGGCTCATACTGCACATACTCCAGACAATGTGCAGAGAGTTAACGAATTGGTGACTGCTGACAGACGCATCACAGTGAACGAATTGTCACGCTACGTTGGGATAGGGGAAGGAAGTGTCTGCTGAATACTGAAAGTGTTGGCGTTAAGAAAGGTTTGTGCCAGGTGGGTTCCCAGGATGTTGACAGTGGCTCTCAAAGAAACAAGAAAAACGGTATGCAGTGAAATTTTGGAACAGTACGAGAATGGTGGAGATGAATTTCTTGGAAGAATTGTGACAGGTGATGAAACATGGCTCCATCATTTTTCACCAGAGATGAAGAGGCAGTCAATGGAGTGGCATCATGCAAATTCACCCAAGAAAAAAAATTCAAAACCACACCTTCTGTTGGAAAAGCTATGACTACGGTGTTTTTCGATTCCGAAGTACTCTTGCTTGTGGACATCATGCCAAGTGGAACCACCATAAATTCTGACGCATATGTGACGACACTGAAGAAACTTCAAGCTCGACTGAGTCGTGTTCGACCACATCGGGAGAAGCAGGATGTTTTGCTGTTGCACGAAAATGCACGGCCACACGTCAGTCAAAAAACCATGGAAGCAATCACAAAACTCGGATGGACAACCCTGAAACACCAACCTTATAGTCATTACATGGCTCCAAGTGCTTATCATCTCTTTGGGAAACTGTTCGTGGAACAAGGTTTGAAGATGATGACTCCCTTGTGCACGCTGCGAAATAGTGGCTCCAACAGGTTGGTCCAGAATTTTACCGTGCGGGTATACAGGCCGTGTTCCAAGGTGGCGTAAGTCAGTTGAGAGGGCTGGAAATTATGTGGAGAAATGAAAATATTATTCATAAAAAGGATGTATCTACACACTGTGAAACTTTCAAACATGTAGAATAAAAGATAGATGTAAAAAAAGTAGTGTGCATTTCTTTTGGAGTGACCCTCGTAATATAAACAGACTGGACAACAAATTAGTCACCCGAAGGAGACATCAAGCTAACACTGTGTAGCACCAATTCTAGCCATGACCAAAACCTCAGTTCGTTTAGGAAGAGATCAGACAAGTTTCTTCAGCTGCGACCTGTCTGAGGATAGCCATTTATTGGATGATTCGTTATCGTAGAACTACCACTTTGCAGGGATGCGGATTGCCAGGTTTCACACGCTGTTCCAAATATTCCCGACACTTTCTCTGAGATTAAGATCGGAAGATTGAGCGAGCCACTCGATGTGCGATAAGGTGAACGAGTGTATGTCGATTCAGAAACAGATGGGTGCAAACTTGTCAGTGCCTGTTGTTATCTTGGGAGTGTCCACAGTATAGTCATTATGAAGATGTAGAAGACAAGGCACTGTTTGGTCAGCGAGAATAACATAAACGTTTTGGTTCATGTTCTTAGTAACCTTAACGGATGGAAACCAGTCACGATACGAGGAACATCCTCCAGGCATCAAAGAACCACCTAGGATAGAACTACCTAGGATCTGAACCCCACCGTCTACACCCTGAGGGGGTAGACGCCTCATTGAGCTCTTTTATGCCCTCGACCCCCACCATCATTTTAAAAATGCCAAATTCATGTCCATTATAATTATCCGGGCTGTTATGCCGTGGTCGGTTGATGAATTCTGTGGTGATTCCCAACGTTTCGTCTCCGACTGCGGGAGACATCTTCAAGGGGGTCCGTAGCTTGATGGAAGGTCCAACACACACACTGGCTCGCTACTGTCAGTAGCTGGACTGCCAACCTCCCACGTGCCAATTTTTTTTTTTTTTTGCCTTAAGCAGATTTGTATCTGTGTTGTGGTGTAACGTCCGTTTGCAACAGGCAGGTGTAAGGTACGGACCTATAATGACAGCTGATTCTGCACAGCTACTCTATTAGCAGCCGAAAGGAAGTGGCTTTTGAATGTGAAGCGCAAACGTTTGATAACAAGGCGACAACTCAACCGCATCCTCCACCGGAAAGCACGTCAGTGTGTCATACACGGCATTAGTGACAGGACGTGTGTCATTTGATTAGGAATCTCTTATCGACGCACCTAATTTGTACGCCTGATAAGTGAGTGAAATATGTCTCCTTGCCCGATTTAGGTGTTCGTATGAATGTGAATGTGATCACTCCCAAGGAAACGATGAAAACGTAACAGTTTGTCACGTAAGCTGCAACAAATGAGCGCAACAGTTTTACAATCACACAGTTTCTCTGCGCTCTGTCAAAACCCATGATTTAGCGTTTTTGCAGTTGCGTTCCGTTTTAGAAGTTTTGACTCCTGAAACCCTCTGTTGGAACATAGGTCACACTAGTTTATTTGTTGTTTTCATTTCTGTTCAAAAATGGTTCAAATGGCTATGAGAACTATGGGACTTAACATCTGAGATCATCAGTCCCCTAGAACTTAGAACTACTTAAACCTAACCAACCTAAGGCCATCACACACGTCCATGCCCGAGGCAGGATTCGAACCTGCGACCGTAGCAGTCGCGCGGCTCCAGACTGAAGCACCTAGAACCGCTCGGCTACCGAGGCCGGCTTCATTTCTGTGGGACGTCTTTGTGGTATCCCGCCTCCTCTCACTATTCATCGCATTTACTTGCGACGGTAAGGTGTTCTTACCACATAACTCATATCCTATAATCAATGTACGAGGTGCATTCAAGTTCTAAGGCCTCCGATTTTTTTCTCCGGACTGGAAAGAGATAGAAACATGCACATTGTTTTAAAATGAGGCCGCGTTCATTGTCAATACGTCCCAGAGATGGCAGCACCGTATGGCAGATGGAATTTTACCGCCAGCGGCAAGAATGAGAACTGTTTTAAATACATAAATGGCGACGTTTTCCTTACTTGAACAGCGTGCACTCATTCGTTTTCTGAATTTGCGTGGTGTGAAACCAATTGAAATTCATCGACAGTTGAAGGAGACATGTGGTGATGGAGTTATGGATGTGTCGAAAGTGCGTTCGTGGGTGCGACAGTTTAATGAAGGCAGAACATCGTGTGACAACAAACCGAAACAACCTCGGGCTCGCACAAGCCGGTCTGACGACATGATCGAGAAAATGGAGAGAATTGTTTTGGGGGATCGCCGAATGACTGTTGAACAGATCGCCTCCAGAGTTGGCATTTCTGTGGATTCTGTGCAGACAATCCTGCATGACGACCTGAAAATGCGAAAAGTGTCATCCAGGTGGATGCCACGAATGCTGACGGACGACCACACGGCTGCCCGTGTGGCATGTTGCCAAGCAATGTTGACGCGCAACGACAGCATGAATGGGACTTTCTTTTCGTCGGTTGTGACAATGGATGAGACGTGGATGCCATTTTTCAATCCAGAAACAAAGCGTCAGTCAGCTCAATGGAAGCACACAGATTCACCAGCACCAAAAAAATTTCGGGTAACCGCCAGTGCTGAAAAAATGATGGTGTCCATGTTCTGGGACAGCGAGGGCGTAATCCTTACCCATTGCGTTCCAAAGGGCACTACGGTAACAGGTGCATCCTACTAAAATGTTTTGAAGAACAAATTCCTTCCTGCACTGCAACAAAAACGTCCGAGAAGGGCTGCGCGTGTGCTGTTTCACCAAGACAACGCACCCGCACATCGAGCTAACGTTACGCAACAGTTTCTTCGTGATAACAACTTTGAAGTGATTCCTCATGCTCCCTACTCACCTGACCTGGCTCCTAGTGGCTTTTGGCTTTTTCCAACAATGAAAGACAGTCTCCGTGGCCGCACATTCACCAGCCGTGCTGCTATTGCCTCAGCGATTTTCAGTGGTCAAAACAGACTCCTAAAGAAGCCTTCGCCGCCGCCATGGAATCATGGCGTCAGCGTTGTGAAAAATGTGTACGTCTGCAGGGCGATTACGTCGAGAAGTAACGCCAGTTTCATCGATTACTGGTGAGTAGTTAATTAGAAAAAAAATAGGAGGCCTTAGAACTTGAATGCACCTCGTATAGTGTGACAACTGCCAAGACTACAGAAAGAGAACAAAAATTTCAACGACCGGTCGAACAGTTCACAATGTTGTGCAAAAAAAAAAAAAAAAAGAAAAATGCCACGCGGGAGGTCTGAACACGGTTTATCCGGTTTCCAGTCCA
Source organism: Schistocerca piceifrons (assembly GCF_021461385.2). Lineage (NCBI taxonomy): Eukaryota > Metazoa > Arthropoda > Insecta > Orthoptera > Acrididae > Schistocerca > Schistocerca piceifrons. The sequence goes on along the minus strand of NC_060139.1, from coordinate 934,864,727 downwards.
ACACCATTACCACTTAACCACGACGCCGCGACTCTTCAGTTTTTCTCGATATTGCACTTGTTAACTTGGGTCGTTCACTGTTTCTATTTTACTTTTTTTTTACAGTTCAGTACACCCTCTTCCCGTCTTCATGATTGATCAGCTTTTGACGGTCTATCCACTAGCTCATGTTGCCACTAAATCTGAGGGAGGGGCGATGTGAAGTTGCCCTCGTAAGGACAATGTTGGACTGCTGGGCAAAGTAACTTCAGGTTAACTTGACATCACATGTGTGAATGTGGCTGAAATGTATATCCGCAGACCAACGGAAATCCGTTCTTTATTACGTCTTCACTGAAATTTACTACACCGATACAAAAAAATTAGAAAAATTCTTCGATACTTATTTATATCCCTAGTCACTGAAATAGCTCTCTAGTCAAAATATTTTGCAACGCACACTAATTGCTTTGGAGCGTTGCAGATGGTGTAGAACTGATACCAGGTGATAATGTGACCCTCCAATGCAGACGAAAGTCATATCAATGATCTGCTGTGTATTCGCCAGTCGGCTGTATGGAATAAGATGGGTTGAAGTGGACACGCGACAGAATACCAGAAAAAAGATATCGTGTTTGGACGTGCCCATGAACACAGCGTGAATGAAGCTGCCAAGTTTCATGTTGTGTCAACACGGAATGTCCAACGTCACTACAGATGATGGTGCACCACTCGCAGCCACGCAACAGAGGTTTTAGAATCTAATCGACAGTGACCAGAGGTGATTAATGTACCGTGTCAAAGACAATTAACTGCAAACCGGTCAGAATTTGTTGCTGTCTGTGAATGCAGGCCCATCTCGACAACTTTCTGAGGGAATACTCACCATCTGGTGAGCAAGATGTATGAGACAGGCGAAATACCCACAGACTTCAAGAAGAATATAACAATCCCAATTCCAAAGAAAGCAGGTGTTGACAGATGTGAAAATTACCGAACTATCAGTTTAATAAGTCACAGCTGCAAGGTACTAACGCGAATTCTTTACAGACGAATGGAAAAACTGGTAGAAGCGGACCTCGGGGAAGATCAGTTTGGATTCCGTAGAAATGTTGGAACACGTGAGGCAATACTAACCTTACGACTTATCTTAGAAGAAAGATTAAGAAAAGGCAAACCTACGTTTCTAGCATTTGTAGACTTAGAGAAAGCTTTTGACAACGTTAACTGGAATACTCTCTTTCAAATTCTGAAGGTGGCAGGGGTAAAATACAGGGAGCGAAAGGCTATTTACAATTTGTACAGAAACCAGATGGCAGTTATAAGAGTCGAGGGGCATGAAAGGGAAGCAGTGGTTGGGAAAGGAGTGAGACAGGGTTGTAGCCTCTCCCCGATGTTATTCAATCTGTATATTGAGCAAGCAGTAAAGGAAACAAAAGAAAAATTCGGAGTAGGTATTAAAATTCATGGAGAAGAAATAAAACGTTTGAGTTTCGCCGATGACATTGTAATTCTGTCAGAGACAGCAAAGGACTTGGAAGAGCAGTTGAACGGAATGGACAGTGTCTTGAAAGGAGGATATAAGATGAACATCAACAAAAGCAAAACGAGGATAATGGAATGTAGTCAAATTAAATCGGGTGATGCTGAGGGGATTAGATTAGGAAATGAGACACTTAAAGTAGTAAAGGAGTTTTGCTATTTAGGGAGTAAAATAACTGATGATGGTCGAAGTAGAAAGGATATAAAATGTAGACTGGCAATGGCAAGGAAATCGTTTCTGAAGAAGAGAAATTTGTTAACATCCAGTATTGATTTAAGTGTCAGGAAGTCGTTTCTGAAAGCATTTGTATGGAGTGTAGCCATGTATGGAAGTGAAACATGGACGATAACCAGTTTGGACAAGAAGAGAATAGAAGCTTTCGAAATGTGGTGCTACAGAAGAATGCTGAAGATAAGGTGGGTAGATCACGTAACTAATGAGGAGGTATTGAATAGGATTGGGGAGCAGAGAAGTTTGTGGCACAACTTGACTAGAAGAAGGGATCGGTTGGTAGGACATGTTTTGAGCCATCAAGGGATCACAAATTTAGCATTGGAGGGCAGCGTGGAGGGTAAAAATCGTAGAGGGAGACCAAGAGATCAATACACTAAGCAGATTCAGAAGGAGTAGGTTCCAGTAGGTACTGGGAGATGAAGAAGATTGCACAGGATAGAGTAGCATGGAGAGCTGCATCAAACCAGTCTCAGGACTGAAGACCACAACAACAACAACTGCGAAGGGAACTGTATGCCACGGACATTTGGAGTCGGGTGCCCCGCAAAAGCCGGCCAGTGTGGCCGAGCGGTTCTAGGCGCTACAGTCTGGAACCGCGTGACCGCTACGGTCGCAGGTTCGAATCCTGCCTCGGGCATGGATGTGTGTGATGTCCTTAGGTTAGTTAGGTTTAAGTAGTTCTAAGTTCTAGGGGGCTGATGACCTCAGAAGTTAAGTCCCATAGTGCTCAGAGCCAAGCCCCTCAAAAGGCCGCTGCTCACAGTGGCACTTACACCCGCGCATCTTCAAAGAGCCAAACAGTACTGAGCCGGACTATAGCTGATTGGAGCCGTGTCGTGCGATCCGACGAGTTACGAATTTGGCATTGATACTAAAATGTAAACTTTCACGGCCGGAAATATCATGTCCATTATAATTATCAGGGCTTAAACCCCTTTTTTTTTTACAGTTCAGTATTCCTTGTTTCCGCTTTCATGCTTGATCTGTGTTCAGTTTTTGACTGGCTGTCCACTAAATCTGAGGGGGGTGCGTTGGGGAGTTTCGCTCGTTAGATCTACACCACACAAGTGAATAATCTGCACTACTGAGTGAGTCTAGGGTATTATACCATATAGAGTTATACTTCTTATACTCCCCTTGGGTGACTTCCATGGGAAGTACTGTGCTGTAAGCGAGAGGCATGGGGAAGTGTTTCATCATTTAATTTGGAAGATGAAAGGGAAAACGGAATAAATCGCTGTTAATTGATCAGTGCTGGAATCTCAATAGCGAGTCACCAACAAAAGCTTACAAAGCGAAAACCTCTTCAATGACTTCGACGGTGAACAATAAGGTAAATAAGTGCTAAATTAACTGCTGTTCAAAACTTAAGAATGAGATAGACAAAGTAGTATATCATATACTCATGTTAAAAAAAAATAGAACACCTTGAACGACTAGAAAAAGGACGTTAATATTCACAGGACATGTACATTAGTATGTTCTTCAGAAATGGTTAGCATTATAAGTCACCTCAGTTCACCAAGTGCCCTGTTGCCTAGTAGGCACAGGGTCGGCGATGAGTCCTGGTAACTTGTTCCATGCGTGATGGTTTCGACGCGTATAAGGCGTGAATGTCGTCCTGTGGTGTAGCCATCCATGTTCCATTCACCTGGTTCCAAAAGTTCATTTGTGGTGGTTGGCATCGGGTCACAGTGCTGCACCCCCCGTTTCACCGTATCCTACGCATTCACGATTCGTGACATCACGGTGATCTGGGAGGCCAGGGCAAAAGGCTGACATCCTGCGACTCCAAGAAGATATGGTTCTTGCACCAACGTGTGGTCGCGCATTGTCTTGATAAAAAAATGTCTGGGGTGACGTGCAGAAAGGGTATGACACGGGTCGCAGGATGTCATTCACTAGGGTCGCACTGGTCACAGTGCCTGGACACGCCCCAACTGTGATTTGTGGCCCCCCACGCTATAAGGCCTTGAGCTGGCGCTGCATGTCTTGTGCGAATGCAGTCACCGTGATGCCACACCCCCGTCTGCGGCGAACCTAAATGCGGCCATCATTTTCAAACAAACAGGACCTGGATTCGTCCGAAAACACTGTCTGATGCCATTCCTCTCCCCAGTGATGTAGTCCCATACACCAGTGCAGTCTAGCATGTTTCGTCGAAGGTAGGTAGAGAAGTTGGACGACGGGCACGTAACCCATGCCATAATAAACGGCGACGGACTGTCACCCCCAGATAATGTACGATGTGTTCCACTGTTCCACTGTGGCGTCAGAGCCGAGGAGGACGCAGATCTGTCCTGCAATGCCATTTGGATGAGGTATCGATCTTCTAGTGGGGTGGGGGGCTGTGTGGTGCGACCTGACCAATCTTGTCGTGTTCTACGGCCTTTCGTGAACCATTCGCCACACATCCGTTGCGCTGCCGAAACATTTCGACCTACACGAGCAGCAATTCCCCTGATGGATGCAACACAATCTATCATGCCAATAATGCGGTCTCTTTCAAACTTATTAGTTTAAAGGTACGTCCGCGCATGCGTCTGCGAGGCATCCTGCACGTCTGCTGAAGTGACACTGGCCCATTACCTTCGGTTTATAGCGACAACGAGAGCCGTAGGTCCACTTTACCCAAGGTGCTGCTCCGCCGCGATATCGACGTTGACCTTAAACCCGCGAGCCGACGTGGATCAAATGCTATTTCTGCAGAACATACCAGTGTACTTGTCATGTGAATATGAATGTCCTATCTCTAGTCGTGCAACATGTTCTATATTTTCTGAACATGTGTGTATTAACTACTGGATGGAAATCAATGGAGGTGCGGAAGTATACAGGATGGTCCATTGATAGTGACCGGGCCAAATATCTCACGAAATAAGCATCAAACGAAATAACTTCAAAGAACGAAACTTGTCTAGCTTGAATGGGGAAACCAGATGGCGCTATGGTTGGCCCGCTACATAGCGCTGCCATAGGTCAAACAGGTATCAAATGCGTTTTTTTAAATACGAACCCTCATTTATAAGTACGTGGTATCACGTGACATTCCGCCAGTGCGGACGGTATTTGCTTCGTGATACATTACCCGTGTTAAAATGGACCGTTTACCGATTGCGGAAAAGGTCAATATCGTGTTGATGTACGACTATTGCGATTAAAATGCCCAACGGCCGTGTGCTATGTCTGCTGCTCGGTATCCTGGACGACATCATCCAAGTGTCCGGACTGTTCGCCGGATAGTTACGTTATTTAAGGAAACAGGAAGTGTTCAGTCACATGCGAAACGTCAACCACGACCTGCAACAAATGATGATGCGCAAGAAGGTGTTTTAGCTGCTGCTGTAGCGGCTAATCCGCACATCAGTAGCAGACAAATTGCGCGAGAATCGGGACTCTCAAAAACGTCAGTGTTGAGAATGCTACATCAACATCGATTGCACTCGTACCATATTTCTATGCACCAGGAATTGCATGGCAACGACTTTGAACGTCGTGTACAGACCTGCCACTGGGCACAAGAGAAATTAAGGGACGATGACAGATTTTTTGAACGCGTTCTATTTAGCGACGAAACGTCATTCACCAACAGCGGTAACGTAAACCGGCATAATACGCACTATTGGGCAACGGAAAATCCACGATGGTTGCTGCAAGTGGAACATCAGCGACCTTGGCGGGTTAATGTTGGTGCGGCATTATGGGAGGAAAGATAATTGGCCCCTATTTTATCGATGGCCATCTAAGTGGTGCAATGTATGCTGATTTCCTACGTAATGTTCTACCGATGTTACTACAAGATGTTTCACTGCATGACAGAATAGCGATGTACTTGGGTTGTTTGGGGGAGGAGACCATCCATCATGTACTTCCAACATGATGGATGTCCGACACATAGCTTGCGTGCGGTTGAAACGGTATTGAATAGCATATTTCATGACAGGTGGATTGGTCGTCGAAGCACCATACCGTGGCCCGCACGTTCACCGGATCTGACGTCCCCGGATTTCTTTCTGTGGGGAAAGTTGAAGAATATTTGCTATCGTGATCCACCGACAACGCCTGACAACATGAGTCAGCGCATTGTCAATGCATGTGCGAACATTACGGAAGGCGAACTACTCGCTGTTGAGAGGAATGTCGTTACACGTATTGCCAAATGCATTGAGGTTGACGGGTATCATTTTGAACATTTATTGCATTAATGTGGTATTTACAGGTAATCTCGCTGTAACACCATGCGTTCCCAGAAATGATAAGTTCAGAAAGGTACATGTATCACATTGGAACAACCGAAATAAAATGTTCAAACGTACCTACGTTCTGTATTTTAATTTAAAAAACTTACCCGTTACCAACTGTTGGTCTAAAATTGTGAGCTATATGTTTTTGACTATTACAGCGCCATCTATCAGATAGCGAAAAAAGTGATCCAACTAAAACATTCATTTCTTTACGTACTATACGAATATGTAATAAAAAAGGGGGGTTCCTATTTAAAAAAATATCCGTTTGACCTATGGCAGCGCCACTAGCGCGCCAACCATAGCGCCATCTGGTTTCCCCCTTCAAGCTAGACAAGTTTCGTTCTTTGAAGTTTTTTCGTTTGATGATTATTTCGTGAGATATTTTGCCTGGTCACGATTAATGGACCACACTGTATTACAAGAGACCTCCTAGTTGTGCACAGAAAGTTATACGTCACTTGGCTTGAGTTCAACGTGACTATAACGCCAAGTGGGGCTGGGCCCGCAACACGAGGCATTTGAAGAGATAGGAAAGAGCAGCGTATGTCAGTCAGCAAAAAGTTACGGTGCATTGTAATGTTGATCTTCATTACAACATGACCCGGAGACGACATTTAGATGACTTCGTACGGGGAAGAATCATCGGAACACTGTAACAAGGACGAAGTTAGACGAATGCAGCGCAGGAGTTTGCTACTGCTTGCAGCATTGTTCCGTGTGCCTGGGGTCTTTGGAACCACAGGCACTGGTACCCGAAGAAGAGGAGTGGTCGACGTCGGTGAACTATAACAGCGAGTGGCCGCTGCGTTGTGAAACAGGCAAGAACGGGCCCACGTCAAATAGCGGGCGCAATTGCAATCATATTAGACTGGACTACAAGGCGTTCAGTCTCACCTCCACAGTAGCGCGGCAACTGAATGAGGGTTGTGTCTTTGCCCGACGACCAGTCCGTTGTCAACCGTACATCGACGGAAACGTTTTCGACGATGTCTAGAGCATGTGGATGTGACGAACGGTGACTGGGCTCACGTAAGGTGGCGTAAGTTTGTTACATTGAACGGAGATTATGTTGAAAACTATAGCTTTGTAGCCAAAAGAGTGGGGAATAGTATGTTGATTTGGAATCCTGAATATAACCAACCTGCTTTCACAACGTTGCTCGTATAAGCATCTTCTGAATAAGGCTCTGCAGTCCTAAGTGATGAGAGCAGATTTAGTTTCACAAGGGAGTGGTCCAATCTGACACGTTGAAATCTACCCTGAAATTTTTCGCACAGGAAGAATACACCGAAAGAAATGCAGTGTCAAAATTTTAGGAGTAAGGCGCATCGACAGTATTTTGTTTTTTAACAAATGTTACAGTTATCAATTTTTTTTCGCACGAGGAACCGCTTGTAACAGCGGTTTGTACACTCACAGCGCGAATCGGGCGAGTAGGGAGACTCAGCCGTGACAAGAGGACGTAGCGCCGCGTAGCGCAATATCTAAAATGAGCATACCTGAATTTTAAGCCCTTAAACCATGTCTAAAATGCCTCAGATCAATAATTTTTTAAATAACTTGCAGTTCGTATCGACGCATAATCTTTTCTAGGTGCAACTGTTACACAAGGGACAAGCAGAGGAAGGAAAATCTTGGCAGTGTATGATGTTACATTACAGAAGACTTCCATCAATCGGGACTTTAATTTGTTGACATAAATACCAGCACAGTTCTTACTGATAATTTCTGGATAAGGTAGAGTTTGCTAACAATGAAAAATTCCTTGTTTATGCCCTGTAGTCGTCACAAAAATGCGAAGTGTCTACTGGATGATGAAAACAAAAATTTTCCTTACACCGAACACACTTGTTAAAAAAAAAAAATATTTTCTCAGTCCAGAGACTGGTTTGATACAGCTCTCCATGCTACTCTATCCTGTGCAAGCTGCTTCAGCTCCCAGTACCTACCGAAACCTACATCCTTCTGAATCTGCTTAGTGTATTCATCTCCTGGCCTCCCACTACGATTTTTACTCTCCAAGTGCCCTCCAATACTAAATTGGTGATCCCTTGATGCCTCAGAACATGTCCTACCAACTGATTCCTTCTTCTAGTTAAGTTGTGCCACAAATTTCTCTTCTCCCCAATTCTATTCAATACCTCCTCATTAGTTATGTGATCTACCCATCTAATCTCCAGCATTCTTTTGTAGCACCACATTTCGAAAGCTTCGATTCTCTTTTTTTCTAAACTATTTATCGTCCACGTTTCGCTGCCATACATGGCTACACTCCATACAAATACTTTCAGAAAAGACTTCCTAATACTTAAATCTATACTCGATGTTAACAAATTTCTATTCTTCAGAAACGCTTTCCTTGCCACTGCCAATCTACATTTTATATCCTCTCTACTTCGACCATAATCAGTTATTTAAATGTCCTACAATTTAAATCCTGGTTCCTAAATCTCTGTCTTAACATTATACAATCTATCTGAAACCTGTCAGTATCTCTAGGCTTCTTCCATGTATAGAGCCTTCTTTTATGATTCTTGAACCAAGTGTCAGCTATGATTAAGTTATGCTCTGTGCAAAATTCTACCAGGCGGCTTCCTCTTTCATTCCTTATCCCCATTCCATATTCACCTACTACGTTTCCTTCTCTTCCTGTTCCTACTATCGAATTACAGTCACCCATGACTATTAAATTTTCGTCTCCCTTCACTATCTGAATAATTTCTTTTATCTCATCATACATTTCATCAATCTCTTCGTCATCTGCGGAGCTAGTCGGCATATAAACTTGTACTAATGTGGTAGGGGTGGGCTTCGTATCTATCTTGGCCACAATAATGCGTTCACTATGCTGTTTGTAGTAGCTTACCCGCATTCCTATTTTTTATTCATTATTCAACCTACTCCTGCATTACCCCTATTTGATTTTGTATTTACAACCCTGTATTCACCTGACCAGAAGTCTTGTTCCTCCTGCCACCGTACTTCACTAATTCCCACTATATCTAACTTTAACCTACCCATTTCCCTTTTTAAATTTTCTAACCTATCTGTCCGGTTAAGGTATCTGACATTCCACGCTCCGACCTGTAGAACGCCAGTTTTCTTTCTCCTGATAACAACGTCGTCCTGAGTAGTCCCCGCCCGAAGATCCGAATGGGGGACTATTTTAACTCCGGAATATTTTACCCAAGAGGACGCCATCATCATTTAACCACACAGTAAAGCTGCATGTCCTCGGGAAAAATTACGGCTGTAGTTTCCCCTTGCTTTCAGCCGTTCGCGGTACCAGCACAGCAAGGCCGTTTTGGTTAGTGTTGCAAGGCCAGATCAATCAATCATCCAGACTGTTGCCCCTGCAACTACTGAAAAGGCTGCTGCCCCTCTTCAGGAACCACACGTTTGTCTGGCCTCACAACAGATACCCCTCCGTTGTGGTTGCACCTACGGTACGGCTATCTGTATCGCTGAGGCACGCAAGACTCCCCACCAACGGCAAGGTTTGCAGCACTATGTTTTCTTTCATTTGTGGCTCCTTTAGCGATTTGTTTTACAGTTGTTTAATATTACCCGGTACACTATTAACGGTGTTTAATATTTATGCCATTATCTAGAATACTGGCACTAGAGCACATGTCAACCACTGTTTTTTAACTCTTCCTCTTTTTAACAATATTACTTTTGTCGTGTTCTCCTTTTTATTGCATTTTATTATTGTAATGCATTTTATAGGTTATAAGCTTATTATAGACTTCAACTATTGTATCCCCCTTTATTTTCGCTGTTTCAATTAATTATTGAAAACTAGTGTATGCCGTCATTAGCGACATCTGGTGAACTTACAACACAAACATCTTGTGGCTACTGTACGGCAGCTTGTTTTAAACAATATGACTCGTGCATGTGATGTTACCTATACGTTTTTAACGATGCTGGTGCTCATTCCGCATTTAACATTTGACGATGCCACTATAGCTGCAGTACATTAGGACTTTGTTTTTATGAAACAGGTACGCCTCTTCACATTTAAAGCGCACAAATGTAATTTTCTTCAGTAATACTTTTCATTATGGTCTATGTATTGTTCTTACACTGTATACAGTTTGCGAGTGTATTTATGTTTTCCCCATTTGTCGCAGATCTGATGATGGTCATTAAAGACCGAAACCGGTAATCTGTTATCAAACAGTTTGTGACCATAGACGTAAATTAAAGGAAACTGATTATTTGGATTAATATTCGAGGAATATTAGACACAGTCGTCGAGCTTGTGTCTCAACCAACGCATGTACAAGCTACAGCAGTAACAAAACACGAGTTGAGAATCGTTAGAGCAATAGCTCTGCCCCTGTCAACAAAGAACAGGGGTGAATAATTAATGTGGGCGACAGCGGATCAATAGTAGAGTCGTCTTTTAGTGACGGAATGAAACAGCTGCATGGGGTGGCACTCTACTGTACGAGGGGCCCGCTTTCCCGTTGCCTCACGCCGGTCTCTTCTCCCCTGGTTGTGGCCGCCCCGAGGCAACTCACGCACCGCAAATACTTACTTCGTCCGCCTCTTTTCGGTGCACGACTATAGAGCTCCGTGTATTTTCTCACGTACGCCAAGTTAACGGGCATCGCTCGCGGCGGTTCCAAAAACAGCTCACACCTTCATGTAGTAACCAGTGTCTACACCGCCGAGTATTGTTCCAACGCCTCGTGGAGACGACTTCGGAAAACAGTGCGAGTTTCTAGTCGTAGCGGAGCGCTCTTTCGCAGGGTTCGGAACAGCCTTAACGCTCCACTTCTGCGAAGTTTTTGTTTTGTTCATGGTGAGTATGTTTTCTTACTGATATCATATGACATGCCACATGTTCCTCTCCTGTGGAAGACTCTTCATCTCAAAGTAGTAACTACACCAAATGTCATCAATTACTTTTTGAATATATTCAAATCCTTTCCTTTTTGTTCTCTACGGATACCTCTAGAAGTTGTTCGGTGATTTACTATCATTCCATACCTTCTACTAGTTACTGGTTTCCACACAGCCCTTTCGTCGCCGATACTGGTAAAAACCTCCTCCCTTATCATTCCGCTTAATTTTCAGCATTCCGGTTTTCCATAACTCACTTTCGTGCTGTGCTCCGTATGCACATTCTCCACATCCACATCTACATCGACATGGATAATCTCCAAATCACACTTACGTGGCTGGCAGAGTGTTCGTCAACTACCTTCACAATAATTCTCTATTTCACTCCCGAATAGCGCGCGGTAAAACGAACACCTTAATCTCTCCGTGCGAGCTCTGATTTCCCACATTTTAGTGTGATGATCGTTTCTCTCTTTGTAAGCCGGCGTCAACAAAATATTTTCGCATTCGGAGGAGAAAGTTGGTGATCGAAATTTAGTGCGAAGACGCCTTTGTTTGAATGGTGTCCACCTCAAATCCTCTACCATGTCCGTGACACTCTCTCCCCTATTTCTCGATGATACAAAACATGCTGCTCTTCTTTGAACTTCCAGTGTACAACGTTAACCCTATTTAGTAAGGATCCCAAACCACGCAGCAGCACTCCAAAAGAGGACAGAGAAGCGTGGTGTAGGCAGTCTCCTTAGTTGATTTATTGCATCCTCTTAAGTCATATGCCAATTAAACGCAATCTTTGGTTCTCCTTCCCACAACATTTTCTAAGTGTTCTTTCGGTTTAAGTTGTTCGTAATTGTAATCCCTAGGTATTTAGCTGAATTTATTGAATTTACAGTCTTTAGATTTGATACATTTATCGTGTAACTGAAGTTTAACGGATTCCTTTTAGCACTCATGTGGATGATCTCAGACCTTTAATTATGAGTCTACTGCCAATTCTTCCACCGTACATATATCTTTTATAAATCGGTTTGCAATTTGTTTTGATCTTCTGATGACTTTACTAGTCAAAAATGGCTCTGAGCACTATGGGACTCAACATCGTAGGTCATATGTCCCCTAGAAGTTAGAACTACTTAAACCTAACTAACCTAAGGACATCACACACACCCATGTCCGAGGCAGGATTCGAACCTGCGACCGTACCAGTCCCGCGGTTCCGGACTGCAGCGCCAGAACCGCTAACCACCACGGCCGGCGACTTTACTAGTCGATAAAGGACAGCATCATCTGCAACCAATCTAAGACTGCCCCTCAGATTGTCTCTTAAATCGTTTGTATAGATAAGGAACAGCAGAAGGCCTATAACACAACTTCGGGGACCGCCAGAAATCACTCCTGTTTTATTCGATGACTTTCCAGAAATTATTACGAACTGTCACCTCTGTGACAGGAAATCACGAATCCAGTCGCATAACTGAGATCATATTCCATGTTGCTGATGTGGTTATTCCATGTTGTTGATGTGGTCTTCAGTGCTGAGACTGGTTTGATGCAACTCTCCATGCTACCCTATCCTGTGCAAGCTTCTTCATCTCCCAGTACCCACTGCAACCTACATCCTTCTGACTCTGCTTAGTGTATTCATCTCTTGGCCTCCCTCTACGATATTTACCCTCCACGCTGCCCTCCAATGCTAAATTTGTGATCGCTTGATGCCTCAGAACATGTCCTACCAACCGATCCCTTCTTCTTGTCAAGTTGTGCCACAAACTCCTCTTCTCCCCAATTCTATTCAATACCTCCTCATTAGTTATGTGATCTACCTATCTAACCTTCAGCATTCTTCTGTAGCACCACATTTCAAAAGCTTCTATTCTCTTCATGTTCAAACTACACTCCTGGAAATTGAAATAAGAACACCGTGAATTCATTGTCCCAGGAAGGGGAAACTTTATTGACACATTCCTGGGGTCAGATACATCACATGATCACACTGACAGAACCACAGGCACATAGACACAGGCAACAGAGCATGCGCAATGTCGGCACTAGTACAGTGTATATCCACCTTTCGCAGCAATGCAGGCTGCTGTTCTCCCATGGAGACGATCGTAGAGATGCTGGATGTAGTCCTGTGGAACGGCTTGCCATGCCATTTCCACCTGTCGCCTCAGTTGGACCAGCGTTCGTGCTGGACGTGCAGACCGCGTGAGACGACGCTTCATCCAGTCCCAAACATGCTCAATGGGGGACAGATCCGGAGATCTTGCTGGCCAGGGTAGTTGACTTACACCTTCTAGAGCGCGTTGGGTGGCACGGGATACATGCGGACGTGCATTGTCCTGTTGGAACAGCAAGTTCCCTTGCCGGTCTAGGAATGATAGAACGATGGGTTCGATGACGGTTTGGATGTACCGTGCACTATTCAGTGTCCCCTCGACGATCACCAGTGGTGTACGGCCAGTGTAGGAGATCGCTCCCCACACCATGATGCCGGGTGTTGGCCCTGTGTGCCACGGTCGTAAGCAGTCCTGATTGTGGCGCTCACCTGCACGGCGCCAAACACGCATACGACCATCATTGGCCCCAAGGCAGAAGCGACTCTCATCGCTGAAGACGACACGTCTCCATTCGTCCCTCCATTCACGCCTGTCGCGACACCACTGGAGGCGGGCTGCACGATGTTGGGGCGTGAGCGGAAGACGGCCTAACGGTGTGCGGGACCGTAGCCCAGCTTCATGGAGACGGTTGCGAATGGTCCTCGCCGATACCCCAGGAGCAACAGTGTCCCTAATTTGCTGGGAAGTGGCGGTGCGGTCCCCTACGGCACTGCGTAGGATCCTACGGTCTTGGCGTGCATCCGTGCGTCGCTGCGGTCCGGTCCCAGGTCGACGGGCACGTGCACCTTCCGCCGACCACTGGCGACAACATCGATGTACTGTGGAGACCTCACGCCCCACGTGTTGAGCAATTCGGCGGTACGTCCACCCGGCCTCCCGCATGCCCACTATACGCCCTCGCTCAAAGTCCGTCAACTGCACATACGGTTCACGTCCACGCTGTCGCGGCATGCTACCAGTGTTAAAGACTGCGATGGAGCTCCGTATGCCACGGCAAACTGGCTGACACTGACGGCGGCGGTGCACAAATGCTGCGCAGCTAGCGCCATTCGACGGCCAACACCGCGGTTCCTGGTGTGTCCGCTGTGCCGTGCGTGTGATCATTGCTTGTACAGCCCTCTCGCAGTGTCCGGAGCAAGTATGGTGGGTCTGACACACCGGTGTCAATGCGTTCTTTTTTCCATTTCCAGGAGTGTATTTACCGTTCACGTTTCACTTCCATACATGGCTGCACTCCATACAAATACTTTCAGAAACGACTTCCTGACACTTCAATCTATATTCGATGTTAAAAATTTCTCTTCTTCAGAAACGCTTTCCTTGCCATTGCCAGTCTACATTTTATATCTTCTCTACTTCGACCATCATCAGTTTTTTGCTCGCCAAATAGCAAAACTCCTTTACTACTTTAAGTGTCTCATTTCCTAATCCAATTCCCTCAGCATCACCCGAGTTAATTCGACTACATTCCATTATCCCCGTTTTGCTTTTGTTGATGTTCATCTTATATCCTCCTTTCAAGACACTGTCCATTCCGTTCAACTGCTCTTCCAAGTCCTTTGCTGTCTCTGACAGAATTACAATGTCATCGGCGAACCTCAAAGGTTTTATTTCTTCTCCATGGATTTTAATACCTACTCCGAATTTTCCGTTTGTTTCCTTTACTGCTTGCTCAATATTTAGATTGAATAACATCGTGGAGAGGCTAGAACCCTGTCTCACTCCCTTACCAACCACTGCTTCCCTTACATACGCCTCGACTCTTATAACTGGCATCTGGTTTCTGTAAAAATTGTAAATAACCTTTCGCTCCCTGTATTTTACACCTGCCACCTTTAGAATTTGAAAGAGAGTATTCCAGTCAACATTGTCAAAAGCTTTCTCTAAGTCTACAGATGCCAGAAACGGTTTGCCTTTCCTTAATCTTTCTTCTAATATAAGTCGTAAGGTCAGTATTGCCTCACGTGTTCAAATATTACTACGGAATCCAAACATATCTCCCCCGAGGTCGGTTTCTACCAGTTTTTCCATTCGTCTGTAAAGAATTCGTGTTAGTATTTTGCAGCTGTGACTTATTAAACTGATAGTTCGGTAATTTTCACATCTGTCAACACCTGCTTTCTTTGGGATTGGAATTATTATATTCTTCTTGAGGTCTGAGGGTATTTCCCCTGTCTCATACATTTTGCTCACCAGATGGTAGAGTTTTGTCAGGACTGGCTCTCCCAAGACCGTCAGTAGTTCCAATGGAATGTTGTCTACTCCCGGGACCTTGTTTCGACTCAGGTCTTTCAGTGCTCTGTCAAACTCTTCACGCAGTATAGTATCTCCCATGTCATCTTCATCTACATTCTCCTCCATTTCCATAATATTGTCCTCAAGTACGTCGCCCCTGTATAGACCCTCCATATACTCCTTCCACCTTTCTGCTTTGCCTTCTTTGCTTGGAACTGGGTTTCCACCTGAGTTCTTGATATTCACACAAGTGGTTCTCTTTTCTCCAGAGGTCTCTTTAATTTTCCTGTAGGCTGTATCTATCTCACCTCTAGTGAGATAAGCCTCTACATCCTTACATTTGTCCTCTAGCCATCCCTGCTTAGCCATTTTGCACTTCCTGCCGATCTCATTTTTGAGACGTTTGCATTCCTTTTTGCCTGCTTCTTTCACTGCATTTTTATATTTCCTCCTTTCATCAATTAAATTCCATATTTCCTCTGTTACCCAAGGATTTCTACTAGCCCTTTTTACCTACTTGATCCTCTGCTACCTTCACTACTTTATCCCTCAGAGCTACCCATTCTTCTTCTACTGTATTTCTTTCCCTCGTTCCTGTCAATTGTTCCCTTATGCTCTCCCTGAAACTCTGAACTACCTCAGGTTTAGTCAGTTTATCCAGGTTCCATCTCCTTAAATTCCCACCTTTTTGCAGTTTCTTCAGTTTTAACCTACAGTTCATAGCCAACAGATTGCGGTCAGAGTCCACATTTGCCCCTGGAAATGTCTTACAATTTAAAACTTGGTTCTTAAATATCTGTCTTACCATTATATAATCTATCTGATACCTTCTAGTATCTCCAGGATTCTTCCATGTATACAACCTTCTTTTATGATTCTTGAACCATGTGTTAGCTATGATTAAGTTATTCTCTGTGCAAAATTCTATTTCATCTCTTACCCTCAATCCATATTCACCTACTATGTATCCTTCCCTCCCTTTTCCTACTCTCGAATTCCAGTCACCCATGACTATTAAATTTTCGTCTACCTTCACTACCTGAATAATTTCTTTTATCTCATCATACATTTCATCGATTTCTTCATCATCTGCAGAGCTAGTTGGCACGAAAACTTGTACTACTGTAGCAGGCGTGGGCTTCGTGTCTATCTTGGCCACAATAATGCGTTCACTATGCTGTTTGTAGTAGCTTACCCGCACTCCTATTTTTTATTCATTATTAAACCTACTTCTGCATCACGCATATTTGTTTTTGTATTTATATCCCTGTATTCACCTGACCAAAAGTCTTGTTCCTCCTGCCACCTGCCGGCCGAAGTGGCCGTGCGGTTAAAGGCGCTGCAGTCTGGAACCGCAAGACCGCTACGGTCGCAGGTTCGAATCCTGCCTCGGGCATGGATGTTTGTGATGTCCTTAGGTTAGTTAGGTTTAACTAGTTCTAAGTTCTAGGGGACTAATGACCTCAGCAGTTGAGTCCCATAGTGCTCAGAGCCATTTGAACCATTTGAACCTCCTGCCACCGAAACTCACTAATCCCCACTATATCTAACTTTAACCTATCCATTTCCCTTTTTAAATTTTCTAACCTACCTGCTCGATTAAGGGATCTGACATTCCACACTCCGATCCGTAGAACGCCAGTTTTCTTTCTCCTGAAAACGACGTCCTCTTGAGTAGCCCCGAACGGAGGACTATTTTACCTCCGGAATACTTTACCCAAATTATTTACCCAAATAATTTTACCCAAATTATTTCATAATTTACCGTAAATATTTGAAATTGTTCTTTTGAAATTGTGGTAGAACATAATTTTTCTTTCACTGTGTGAAGGAGTCTTGCTACTTTTTGAGCTTTCATCACGTCCAGTCTTTTTCTTTGACTGTATGAAGCAAGTGTAGGTGGCACAAAGAAAAAATCCGATTGCACTGTGGGCGTGGTAGACGGAGTGGGGGGGGGGGGGGGGGGGGGAGGGCTGTGTGAATCGAATAACAAGATTTGCTATGTGAGGAAATAGCAGCCCAGTCGTATTAAAAAACAACAGCTAGTGTACTATTTCTTCACATTGGGATTCTTCAAAAACGATTGCTGAGGCTGCTGAACAAAAATCTAAATGGCAAAGTTTGGTCATTGCGGTGGGGGGAGACGTGTGAGGGAAATTGTGACGCAATTGACGTTCGGTGCTACCAACAGAAACTGCAGCGTATGACTTCACCACGCAATTTTGACACTACGGCTGCTAGTTCGCTGTCGTTTGCAGAAACGATGAAACAGGAAAGTCGACATGAAGTGTTCCAGACTAATCCTATATGTGACGTAATCGAGCGACGGACTCTTCGACACTTTTTATTGTGCCACTTGTTAGCAAAGTTGTTGTGTCCGGATCCCGCTCCAGCTACTGCCGTGTCTGGGTTGTTACTATGGGGTATGGCAATGTTGGTTTCAGAGGGTGGCCAGATTTGTTAGTAAAATGGTTATCGCAAAACATAAGCGAGCATAGTTTTCCTATCAGTTCATACTGAAGTGGGATAAGCAGGATGCTAGCTTGTTGATGTACAGAATATCTCATAAATCAATGCTGAATTATACGGCTCTAAAACTGACAGTATATTTACAATGTGCAGCCGATACTTTTTTGGCCGTTTCGTCGATATTTCTTCTGGCGATATATCGATAATATTTCTCTATATATCCTGGGACGATAACGATATCTTCAAAATATAGACACATTGGATTCCAGATATTTTTAAAATTATCTATAGCCCTACCTGCGTGTAATGGACTCCTGACCTCATTCGCGGAACCCGAAACCCGACCACCTTATGGCGCTTTTTTTAAGTTGGGGAATCTGCAACCTACATGAGCGCAGCACCGTCTGAGACTGTGATTCAGACCCTCCACTCGGCTCTATATCAGAGGTCCGCAATCTGCCCTGTCAACTACACTGCAAATGGTGTGCTCTGCTTTCATCTCGCAAGCAAGACTTGCAGCCTATACCACTTCTGATAGTCGCTCGAAACCAAAGAGAACCTCTTCTGATACAGAGCGACACACATTCTCAGAAACTTCTTCCTCCCTGTTTTTGATAATACTATACTTTTTTAAAGATTCTTATACCCTATTTGGTTTTTCCGCTATGCATTAGTCACCTGACAAAGTATTCTACATTTACCATTTTTTGCTTTACACAGAATAGAGATGTGCCCATCACCATCAATCTTCATCTTTGTATGTATGGTTAATGGTTTATCTGCTGATATTGCTCAGTAATGGTTCTCCTGAAACAACCCTGTTATGTATGATATCTGAAATATGTTCCATGCTTGTATAGTCCCCTTAGAAAAATTAATGAATTACTGTGCTGATAAACATCTTATGTTATTTGATTTTCAAACAGCTGAGCAAAACTGAACGTACTCAGACATCCACTAAAGTGACACACAATATTTTTTAGCGCAACGCAATCTGACTTTCAATAACCCCTAGAAAGGAATGGCCATGACTAACAATAACCTATACCTTTCATGAATTCTTACCTCACAAAAATCTTCGTTATTCGAACTACTGCAATACAGCGAGCGCCAATACTGCCAGCTAAATAAAAGATTCTAACTACTGAAGGCACTAACTACTGATAGGCATAGTTAGCAAATGAAAGATTTTGATAGAGAACAAACAATGTATTTACCTTAATAGTGTTCAAAAGTCATAATATATCAGTTCATGATATCCAATATTACAAATTTACTCTTGCTGATGGACACACGTCCAGATCATCCGCTCTCAAAATTCTGCCCTCTCTCTCCCCACATCCACCACTGCTGGCGGCCACCTCCAACTGCGCAACGCTACGCGCTGTTAACATCCAGCTGCCCAATACTGCAATAGCAAACAACAATGCAAACCAGCCACAGACTGCACACAGCACAGTCAGTGATTTTCATACAGAGCGCTCCGTGGCGTTACCAATATGAAAACCTTAACAGCCTACTTACATGCTGTAATGTATCTTTTTGCAAATGCTTCTGAAGCTCGAAAATCTGCTTGACAACCGGCCACTGTCGCTACAATCATCTAAGCACTACCTCCAAAAAATGAACTTACAAAAAAAAAAAAAATATATATATAAATAAATAAAATAAAAAAAGTTACAAAACGGCGTCCTCTAACTAGATTTTAACTTCCAACAACTTGTTGTTTATCTGCGGAGCCAACAACTTAAATTACAATTGCCTTCAGTATCCTTCCATCACTTCATCGACAATGTAGTCACCAACTTTGACGTTAAGTTTATCTTCACTCTCATTCCCATTGTTCTTCATTATTCTATGGTTTACGCTTAATCCGTTGTCTGCGCTCATTGGACTATTCATCCCACCGCAAACAAGTACTGCAATACTTTCTCACTTTCACGGAGGGTAGCAATGTCATCAACGAATCTTATCGTTGATATTCGTTTTATTCCCACTCCCGAACCTTTCTTTTATCCTCTCGTTGCTTATTCGATTTACTGTTGAGATATTGGGAGAAAGACTGCATCCTTGCCTCGCACACTTTTTGACTATCGTAGACCACTATGCACGAGATCAGTCGGTAGCAGAATCATAAAACGTTTTATGCTTATCAGGTTGCCTTCCATTCGGAAAATGGGTGCACTCAGCGACTGTAATTGTGGTTTATAAATTACAGAGTGCAGCCATCAGTCGTCCTTTTTCAGATTTTATTGTGCAAATCCAGATTTCGGCTAGTAGCTAGCCATTCTCAATGCACTATTTCTATTCTCAGTGCATGTAATTCCCTGTTGTTCGGGCGTCAATCACAGTTTTTTGAATAGTACTCAAATACTACTGAGTAGTATTCAAAGAACTGTGACTGACGCCCGAACAACAGGGGCTCTCATGCACTGAGAATAGAAAATAGTGCATTGAGAATGGCTACCTACTAGCCGAAATCTGGATTCGCGTAATAAAATTTAAAAAAGGACGACTGATTGGTGCACTCTATAAATTATAAGTTCTATGCTTATTATTATTGAATTGTTGGATGTTGTGGTTGTATTGAGAACTTTCTAACAGACAGGACTGAGAATTCTGATGTACCAACACTTTATTTTGAATGGCATTAATTCGAGCCCTCGTTATTAATACACAAGGGATGGACAAAAATACGGAGATACCAAAAACACAGCACTTTACCGTGCCCAATACGGCGAAGGGAAACAATTGGCATTCAAAACAGCTTTCAGTCATCTCGAAATGGATAAACATAGTTCCTGTATGGTTTTAAAGTGAAGCTTAGATCATTCTTTCTTGAACTAACTTAACTGTTCAAATGGTTCAAATGGCTCTGAGCACTATGGGACTTAACTGCTGAGGTCATCAGTCCCCTGGACTTAGAACTACTTAAACCGAACTAACCTAAGGACATCATACACATCCCTGCCCGAGGCAAGATTAGAACCTGCGACCGTAGCGGTCGCGCTGTTCCAGACTGTAGCGCCTAGAACCGCTCAGCCACCTCGGCCGGCCTAACTTAACTGTTTGTTCTGCCGTACGGCAGGTCTTGTCATGGGGGAAGCCTCGTCAGAGAGGTATACCGCATGAGCGTCTAGGGAAGTGATTCCAGTGGTGGTTTCCCGTTGCCTTCCACTATTCTTTCTTGAAAATAGAGGCAAATTCTGGCAAAGATGACAGAGATGGATAGCGGTCACACACCTATCTCTCCAAGGTAGACCACAAAGGGTAAATAATGTTGAGATCTAGTGACTGTGGCGCCGAGAGGGGACTGTTCATCCTCGTTCTCACAAAACCAGCGCTGGTCGAAGTGAGTTGTGTGCACAGGGGCCTCGTCGTCATTAACATAGCATCACCATTCAGGAACAAACATTGCACCATGGGATGGAACTGATCATCCAAAATGCTCATAATTCTTGGCAGTAACGATGCTGCAGTGTAACCATGGGGCCTATGGAATACCATGATATGAGTGTCCAAATCATCACGAAACCTTTGCCATGTTCCATTCTTGAGACGTAAACTCGGCCAGAAGCTGAAAACAATGGAAAACAAGACTCATCCGACCAAATGACTTCCATCCATTGCTGCACAGTCCAGGTTTATGCTTTCGGCATCACGATTTCCTGTTACGGGGATTTGCGTCACTGATCCGTAGTTTTGGAAATCCCAAATGGTTCATATGGCTCAGAGCACTATGGGACTTAACATCTGAGGTCATCAGTCCCCTAGAACTTAGAACTACTTAAACCTAACTAACCTAAGGACATCACACACATCCATGCCCGAGGCAGGATTCGAACATGCGACCGTAGCAGCAGCGCGGTTCCGGACTGAAGCGCCTAGAACCGCTCGGCCACAACGGCCGGCTGGAAATTCCATCTCGCACTGCAAATCCCTGGTTATGGTGCTCCCTTCGTATTGTTTTGGCGCTGACAAGGTTCACGAGTGCGGCATTAAGTTCTGCAGTCACTTTTGTAGTTGTCTTCTTAGTTTTCGTCACAATCCTCGTCAATGACAGTCCGTCAACATCACTCAACACACACTTTCGTCCGCTTTGTGACTTAGCGGATGATGCATCTCCGATTATCCGTATGCGCGATAGAACTTCGATACGATGCCTCTTTGAATACCAAACACTTGGGCTACCTTGGTTACTGAAGCACCCACCTTATGAGCAGCAAAATTTTGATCCCATTCGTACCCAGAATTACAGAGAACTTGTTCTGTCCACGACTGCCAATTGCAACGTGTTGAGGGCATAGCACAGACACCGTTCGTGGTCAAATACACCAGCATTACCTCCAGGTTTGCTTAACATCTGCATTTATCTTCATGCATCCGTTTCTCGCGGTTTTTCGATATTTTTGTCGAACACTGTACATTAACAGACCCACAATTCCCATGGATATACTTACCTTGTTACGCTTTTTTTTTTTCTCTCCAGTGCTGCAAGTTCATGGCTTCATACTCTTACTGAGGTGATTCTTAAGTTTATAAATATCGAAGAAAAACTTTATTCTTATGCACATAGACAATGTCACGAAATCGATGCACTAAATTATCTTACTACCTGTGTTGCCACTTTCAAAATCATTACAACGCCATCTTTGAAACATACACTCCTCTGGGGGTGCCAAAGCGTCTTCTAACGACACTCGTCGATATCGTTTAAAGACTACCAACCACCCCTCCTCCCCCTTCAGGTGAGGTTGATGCTTTATTCTACTGACTGGTGACACATTCCTCAGAGTAGCGCAAAGTCAGAATTCTACGTATTTCATTATTCAAATTTAGTTGAATATAATTTTAGCCATACTGACAGCCAATTATACACCTATTCAGCGCATCTAAACAGCATTGGGATTTCCTCAATCGCCAGCTCAAATCATATGCGAATCATTTTTATAATACGCTGATTGAATCGCACTGACAGGAGGTGAAAGGGCTGCAAACATCACTAGAAAAATGAGAAAATATAAACCAAACAGAATAATATCCTGATGTAGTAGGGGACTTCAAAAGTAAGTTACAGATAATTATCGCAGTTGGAGTAAATTTTATTGAATACCGCTCTTCACTTGAAAGTGACAAAGATATCTGGCATTATTTTTCAGCCTAGACGCCAAGTCTCCTTAAACAACGGTCGGAAGGTTCTACCAACCGTTCAGTTCCTCGACAGTAGAAATCCGTTCCTTGGTGGCGGAGCCATTCCAGAGCCATCGTGCGCTCCTCATCGCTGAAAAATCTCTTACCCCCAGATGTTCCTTCAGCGTGCGGAAAAGACGGAAATCGCATGGTGCGCTATCTGGACTTCTCCATGTGCATCACCCAGATATGTGCGGTCAAATTGTTGGCACCATTTCGCTACTGCTGCCCATATGCCGCCAGAATTTCACGGCGAATCTGTGTGAAATATAGACGTTTTGCTCACAAAAATCGTACTTTCTCCATTACTTGAGCTCTGGAGTAAGCTTCCAGTTTCCGCATCACTTCAAAAATGGTTCAAATGGCTCTAAGCACTATGGGACTTAACGTCTGAGGTCATCAGTTCCCTAGACTTAGAACTACTTAAACCTAACTAACCTAAGGACATCACACACACCCATGCCAGGGGCAGGATTCCAACCTGCGACCGTAGCAGCAGCGCGGTTCCGGACTGAGGCGCCTAGAACCGCCACTTTAGTCGTACATTGCCTTGTACCTGTTATCCACACCAAAACTGCGTCTGCAGATAACCGAGAACATGTACGCTTTCCTGCACCATTCTTGTTGCGTAGTGATGTTAGCGTGGGACGTTATGTGTAACTTATTTTCTGAAGTTCATACGTATATGATTCCGAGTGATTAGAAGAGTTTGAAACTGAAATTGACTTTTATATAGGCAAAGTATTACAGAAGTTATTGATTTGTATGTATCGATGCTTTAATTAATTAATAGCTATCAAAACATCGTCTTTTATATAATAAAAATTATCAGAAGCGCGTTATTTGTACCTCATCCTTCGACTGCAATACCTTAGTTGTTTCAAAGGCCTTTTCTAAAAGTGTGTCAAAAATTAAGATGAGTGGTGTCTTCGTATCAGGATTTGTGGGGTTAGTTGATGAAGCCATCCCCCACAAAACCTATTACGTCACTGCGAATAAGAGGTTGTTCCGACTTCCAATGCATGTTACTGAAGCTGGGGAAAATTTCTAAAAGAAGAACCAAATAACAATAATTTAGTCACACAAAGAAAACTGATAAAGTAGAAATGAGGGACACGGGTGTAAAAATGGTATGTGACTTTGTAATGGTCTGAAATTATTTGTTTTATAAGAAATATAATTTTACATTTACAAGATTCTACAATTTCTTCATAATTTTGAGGAGATTACTGTCTAACGTCCCATCGACAGCGAGGTCATTAGAGACGGAGCACAAGCTCGGGTTAGGGAAGGATGGGGAAGGAAATCGGCCTTTTCAAAGGATCCATCCCGGCATTTGCCTGAAACGATTTAGGGAAATCACGGAAATCAGGACGGCCGGAGACTGGTCTGACCTGTTGTCCTCCAGTGTCCTCCAGAGTCCAGTGTGCTAATCATTGCGCCACCTCGCTTGATAAATTGCACTTGTAAGATTAGAAAACGGAAACAATTTTTTAAATTAGGAAAACAATCATTAGCCTACGTCATACATTGACACAAACTATATGGTAGATACCAACTTATTCATTGTCATAAAATTTGTAGATCATATTATTCGTGGTTAGCAAATGTTTCCACAGTAAAATTTGACGTTAAAATTGGTATATAATAATTTAAGGCAACATGTTACCGAGACAATATAATGTAATTAAATTTACTAAGTTTAAGACCTGAAAAGACTGATACCAGTAGTCAAATTTCACTTTCACGGTTCTCACCTTTTGCTTTGCATGCCTTGTGATAAAAGTGAAGAGCTTCTGGTATGTACTGGAAACAAGACACAATATCATTCAGTTTGGCTGCCTCGATAGGTCGTGGATCTCCGCGAAGCATGTGTAACGTGTTAACTACAGTAGATACCATTCTGCTAAAATAAATTTGAGATTATCTTCGTTATTACCACTGTCATGGCTTTCATTTTCTGTCTCTTGGTAACATGGATCTTTATCAGTCATCAGACACATAATCGCTGGTTAACAGCTGTTCTAATATTCCAGTATTATTCACATTCATCTTCCCTCCAAACTCCAACTTCCTACTAGTAGCCATTGTCACACATATACAATGTTCCACATGTAGCAGTTTCTAGTTTCAGGGAAAGAATAAGCTGTGTTCTTCGACCACTTGTAGAGAATTTTGAAAACTGACTGTTGCATTTAACTCTGAATGCAAGAGAGTACATCATATGCTGCACAAGTCATTCTTGCCCAGAACGTCAGTTACCACGTTTTACACCCAAGCCCGTCAAGCAAGTAAAAAGACTGTTACAGAAAGGGACGGATTATTTCAAGTATTTTAAGTAGCTCCAGAAAGCTTCTGTTATGTTTCATCAGAACCAACTTATATCGCTAGGAATTTAGATGATGGCGGACAACGCGGGATTTATCTGGAGCACAATCGAACTGATATTGATCGATTGGTCGCAATCGATCTCGGATATATGAAAAGAGCGAACAGAGAGAAAAACTATACATGCAGCAGTTGTTCAGGTATTTTAATAAGGAAGTCATGTCCGGAAAAGTACCATTTTGGTATGAAATAATCTCCCACTTCGCGGTACGCACACAGCAGGGGACAATGAGATCTGACCTACGGCACGAATAATGCCGGGTCTCTACCACGTAAGGAAGGATGTCCTCTTCAAAGTCGAGTGTATGGCGTGCTCTCGTAGTTGCAAACTTACCAGCTTCTCGCAACCGTTGTAGTGACTAAGGCAACCGGCTGCCCGCCGATCCGATCCGGCCCACGATTGGTTTCAATCCGGCCCGCGGAAGAAATTGGTGGGAGAGAGCGAAGCGCTCGTATTGTACTCCACCCGTGACGCATTTTCGGATATTTCCCGCCGACGATCGGCTGGCCTCGGGTTTGCCGCTCATGGCGCAAATTAGTGAAAGTTTTGCTTACGCCGCGCATGCGCAGTCCATTTCGCCGCCACAGGATTTGAACGAGTAGCACGTTTCCAGTCTGAGCGCGAAGTTATGGCCCATACTCAAGTGCGTGCGTGGAGCAGGAAAGGGGGGGGGGGCGGGGACGACAGCTCACTACCGTGAAAGGGTGCGGGGAAAGGTATGGTAGAAATGTCACACGAAAGTTAAGGAATACCTCAATATAATGATCGCCTGAGGGTTAGTATTGTCCTACTGCCAACGCCAGAAATATTGACAAACTGTATCGATGCCGGACAAAATATTCTCAGTATTGCCATTACGGATTGAGCGTGGGAGGGCGAGTATTATCGGTTTGATAATTCGCCAGTCTGTTGACCGCATTTCGTCAATTTGGCTATACAACCGGTTTATATTCTACGTTGAAGCGATTAAGACATTTAAACTTTTTTGAATCTAACAAAGAAATGATGGCTTCATTTTACGAAAGAGCCCATGCCTATGCGATTAGTCATCAACAGCGGTGTTGGACAAGTAATTGGAAAAATGATCTGCCTGTGGCCGAGAATGGTTAAGTTACTCCTAACGGCTTGTCGACTGGGATTACCTGTTCTTCATTTCTTTACCATACTAACATTAGTAAACACTTCTTTTCCCTGGACATACCAGAACCCTGCAAGTGATGGAACTGAAGGTAATTTATAATGAATTAGCTGCAACTGATTGCTATTATAGGCGTTTATTTTTCCATGATCGCATTTCAAGACGCACAGCTTCCCATCTTCATATGTTTACATGGATTTACGCGTCGTGAACATTGTTTCTTTACTGCGTAGCGGAGTTTTCAACGGAAATTTTTAAGAGAGAGATTGTACAACGTCATAAGTAAAGAAACAATGTTCACGATGCCTAAATACATGTAAATACCTGAGGAGGGGTGAACGTAAAATGAACGTACTCTCAAAAAGTGAGTCTTGAGGCATAATTTGTTGGCGTGGCATGTAGGGGAAAAGAATGCCAATCATATCCGTGCTTTACCACGTAAACATTATAAACTCCGTGAATGCTATAATTGTGACTTATGCACTAGGAGCGCTGCTGTTGCGTCACCTGACGATGCTACTCGCGAGCATAAGTACATGAACCAGGCTCGCGTGTTGCCAAAGGTTGCCAATGGCTAATGCAGTCAAAGATGTTATTAATGAGAAAAGTGCGCTTCTATTGGGCGTTAAATATATGTTTATACAAGTCTTTGCAAGGTTTGTTTTTACAGATTTTTTAGTCTTTACTACAATCCGTTATAATTTTTGATCTCGTGGTGCACCTAATAATGTGGTAATTTTTGCAACCTCGTCCACGTAAAACACATCTAAAAAGTTTTCCTCGGTTCGTGGAATTTCTTATTAAGATATATTTATAATGAAGTCGTGTAATGCAAGTGTCTTTTGCTAGATGTGCTTGATTCCTGCATTCTCTGGTCCAGTTGTCATCCAGCATGGCTGGTGTGCTGTAGAACTCCAGGTCTATTTGCTTCTTCATCCCATCCAGGATGTCTATCAGTTCCTGGTATGATCCTGTGGAAGGTAGCCAGTGTTGTAACCTCATGTCCTCTATGAGATAAATCTCTTTCATGACTTCATACGTAAGTTGAGAAGATGGTGTTTTTCCCGCTCCTAAGATCCGTTTCATCAATCGTCTTCAATTTTCCTATTCTTTTCTTATCGCCTATTTTAAGTTTTTCCCGTCTGGTCTCTGTTACATATCTTACGACTCTCATTAATGCCGCTTTCAATAGTGTCATAGCTGTGCTTCTCGAAAGACTGATTATATTCGGGATAGTGTTTGAGGCTTTTACAGGACTACGTATCACATTGCAATATGAGTACAGTGCTGACGAGGAAATATTTCGACTTCCAATAAATGATGTTACTATGTTCACATAGGAACAGAAATAGTGATAAAACATAAATAGCTAACAGACGAATGAATGTAGCGGCTATCATCGCCGCATAAGTAAACTTGCTTATGGCAGATGGCGTGAGTGGTATCGCTGCAGACCGCCAGTACAATACTTTCTCGTGAGATTTAATCTACAGTGGGCTCATACATTTACGGTAATTATAAAGTGGTGTGTATTTCATTCCAACACATATAGATACACTATGTGATCAAATTTATCCGGACACTTGGCTTAATATGACTTAAAATTTCGTGGTGCCCTCCATCGGTAATGCTGGAATTCAATATGTGTTGGCCCACCCTTAGCCTTGATGACAGCTTCCACTCGCGCTGACATACGTTCAGTCAGGTGCTGGAAGGCTTCTTGGGGAATGGCAGCCCATTCTTCACTGAGTGCTGCGCTGAGGAGAGGTATCGATGTCGGTCGGTGAGGCCTGGCACGCAGTTGGCGTTCTAAAACATCCCAAAGGTGTTCTATACGATTCAGGTCAGGACTCTGTGCAGGCCAGCCCATTACAGGGATGTTATTCTCGTGTAACCACTCCGCCATAGGCCGTGCATTATGAACAGGTGCTCGAACGTGTTGAAACATACAATCGCCATCCCGAATTACTCTTCAACAGTGAAGAAGCAAGAAGGAGCTTAAAACATCACTGAAGGCCTGTACTGTGATAGTGCCATGCAAAGTAACAAAGGGTGCAAGCCCCTTCCATGAAAAACACGATCACACCATAATACCACCGCCTTGGCACTACAAATGCTGGCAGATGACGTTTACCGGGCATTCGCCATACCAACACTCTGCCATCGGATCGCCACATTGTGTACCGTGATTCGTCAATCCACACAAAGTTGTTCCACTACTCAATCGTCCAATGATTACGCTCCTTACACCAAGCGAGGTCTCGTTTGGCATTTACCGGCGTGATGTGTGGCTTATGAACAGCCGCTTGACCATGAAATCCAAGTTTTCTCACCTCCCGCCTAACTTTCATCGTACTTGCAGTGGATTTCTGCCTATTACACATTACGACCCTCTTCAACTGTCGGCAGTCTGTCAGTCAACATACGAGGTCGGTCTGTACGCCTTTGTGCTGTACGTGTCCGTTCACGTTTCCACTTCACTGTCACATCGGAAACAGTGGACCTAGGGATGTTTAGAAGTGTGGAAATCTCGCGTACAGACGTATGGCGCAAGTGACACCCAAACATCTGACCACGTTCGAAGTCCGTGAGTTCCGCGGAGCACCCCATTCTGCTCTCTCACGATGTCTAATGAGATCGCTGATATGGAGTACCTGGCAGCACGCATGTTCTGGGGGGGCGGGGGGGGGGCGGCTGATACTTTTGTTCACATGGTGTAAAACAGAAATTAGTACAATTGTACTAGCGAACTACGTAAAAGAGAAATTAATGCAGCAGCTCACCAAAACTACTGAAAAACCATTGTCTATTTCTTGTTAGTTGTCCATTGGCTCTGAGCACTATGGGACTCAACTGCTGAGGTCATTAGTCCCCTAGAACTTAGAACTAGTTAAACCTAACTAACCTAAGGACATCACAAACATCCATGCCCGAGGCAGGATTCGAACCTGCGACCGTAGCGGTCTTGCGGTTCCAGACTGCAAGTTGTCCATTGATTACATTTTGTGCATACTACCAGTTATTCAACGCAACAAGTATAACATAAACCTGATGGAAGTAGCTTGCAAAATCCTCGGCCGACCTACTTTTGTTTATTAATTTTCAGTCTGGCAGCCTCACCTGATAGCATTAATACCAGAGGAAGAGAAGGTACAAAGAAGAGCCCCGCGTTTCGACACAGGTTCGCTTAGTCAGAGCGAAAGAGTCATGGATATGTGCAATAAACTCTAGTTGTAGGCGCTAGAAGAATGGTGTGGTTTATTGTTGAAGTAACGGGAACACGCGTTTCAAGAAAAGTAAAGCGCCTTATTGCTTCTTCTCGCTTATATATCGCGAAACGACCATGACGATGAAATAAGAGTAAATCGAAAGCTCAAGAAGGTGGAATTTTCCGCACTCCTTTCGTGAAAGGAACTGATGAAAGGGGATGATATTTGTGATACTAATATTTCTGAAGTCTCTGTTCACGATCTTAGGTTAAACTGTTAAAACAACTAAAACATTCCGTGATAAAGCATTTCGTTTGTCGACGGCGTGACTAGATTCACACTTACATTGGCTGACGTAAATAAGGGACTAGGGCTTTTAGAAGAGAACTATTTCTATGTTGGAAATCACGTCGACGTCATAGACACCTGAACTGATGATTCATTATTGGCAACGAAAACTTGAGTCGTGAGATCAACAGTGAAGAAGAGGAAGGCGAATAGCTTCTGTGAACGGACTGAGTGAGGGGCTCGCCGCCCTGTGACGTCAGCAGAATCGCCACATTGCGTCACGAGTGACGGCCGGAGAGCTTGGTGACCGGGCCTCCGCAGCGCCTGCTTGCGTCACGCAAGTGTTCCGGTAGCAGATGGAGGGGGCGGAGATGAGATGTCTGCGGCAGGCCGTTTGGCTTATCTGCGAGGGCGTGTCAAGGCCGGCGCTACATCTGGGACCTAGAGGCACTGACGTGACACAGTTTGCCTTCCTGACGGTGTTGGCTCAGCTCCGCCGTCTGCTGTGGACTCACCTATCTGTTTAGAAGGCACGCACAACTAAAGAATCCTTCATCAGCTTGAAGAACTGTACACCTCTTGTATTCAGTACGCCGACTGTAATGCCACTTTTTTATATACAGTCGAGTCTTGATAATTCGTAATTTAAGGAACCTCAGAAGACGTTTGATCAAGGTGGAATCAATAAAAAGTCGAATTACGGGTATTTCCTGCAAGAATAAAACTAAAAAAATATTACAGTAGTTTCAATAATGTTCATTTCGATACAAAGCAACAACTATAATCCAAAACTAAGTCTTTTATCACTTTTATTAATGTGTAAGAAATTCATTCTTTCAAACTAGAAGCATAACAAGATTCCGAAAATATAATGAACTTGCAGGGAATTTGGTTTAATCTCCTCTAAAGTGCTGTCCTCGCTAGCAGTACGCTCATCCCAACGTTGAATCCATGACTGCATGCATTTTTGGAAGGCTTCTGTTGGGCGTTCGGCTACTCTGTCGTAACCCACTCAAAGTCAGGAAAGGTGTCAAAACATTTTCCTTTAAGCTCAGTTTTAATTTTTGGGGAGAATGGGAAGTCGCATTGTGCTAAACCTGTGAGTAAGAAGGATGTGGGCAGACAAGAACACTTTTTTCGGCCAAAACTCGCGAATCAATAGTGAGATGTGCCATGGCACATTATCGTGATGAAGAGGGCAGCTATTGGCGAATTCTTCTGATCTCTTCCTTCATACATCATTTCGCAAACGTTGCAGTACGCCCTTGTAAAATTCCATGTTTCTGGTTGTTCCCCTTGGAACGAATTCTCACCGCACTATGCCCTCAGTATCGAAGAAAAACCCAATGAGGACGACTTTGATATTTGGTACTGACTGACGTGCCGGTTTTCCATTGGGATCTCTGAATTTTCGTCTCAGGGTCATACCCGTATACCCAAGTTTCATCTCCTGTTACAATTTCGGACATGAAGTCCTCATCTGAATGAAAACGATCCTTCAACTTCGTGCTAGCTGACACACAGTTTTCCATCTGTTCATCACTCAAAAGCCTCGGAACAAATTTTGCACTCACTCCTCTCATTTGAAAATTATAGTTTAAAATGCGTTACACGGACCCGTCTGTGATGCTAAGTTCTTCGGTAAGCTCTGGAATAGTTATTCACCTGTTTGAATGAAGAGTTTATGCCACTTTTTGCACATATTCTTCTGTTCTTGGGGTTAGTGGACGTCACGAATGTTGCATGTCTTCTACAGACTCAGTTCCTCTTTTAAATTGCTCATACCACTTAGAGTGACAGTAATACTACTAGACACCAATTTCAACATTTCTTAGGTTACTTCAGCATTTTTTTGCAACTTGAAACAGAACTTAATGTTCAAGCGTTGCTCGAAATCCGTGATGCGCGACAGTCGCGGTAAACATAATCTCACTCTAGCGTCTCCGGACATTGGGTGTTCCAGCTTGACGCTGCCTGTCTCAACGGAGCAGGCTGCAGGGCAAATTACATCATACTGCTGTAGCGTCAGCAGATGCTGCTAAAAAGAGTCACAGTATTTGAAACTTCCTGTCAGATTAAAACTGTGTGCCGGGCCGAGACTCAAACTCGGGACCTTTGCCTTTCGCGGGCAAGTGCTCTACCAACCTTTTTTTTTTTATATATTTTTGTCCGTTGTTGCTCGTTGGGTTTGGCCGTTGCGGACGTCACATGACATCCGCTAAAGTTCGTATGTTGATCCTTCTACTCAGTTTCTTTATCGCAGAGGCCAACCAGCTCCCTGACTAAACACACTGAGGTACCGTGCCGGCAAATATCACCCCAATGCCGTGACCAGGATTCGAACCTCGGTTCTTGTGGCCACAACGCAGTGTCCTAACCACTAGACTATCACGGCTAGCACCAACTGAGCTACCCAAGCACGACTCACGCCCCGTCCTCACATCTTTGAGTCCGCCAGTACCTCGTCTCCTACCTTCCATACTTAACAGAAGCAGTTGGTAGAGCAATTGCACGCGAAAGGCAAAGGTCCAGAGTTCGAGTCTCGGTCCGGCACACAGTATTAATCTGCCAGGAAGTTTCATATCAGAGCACACTCCACTGTAGAGTGAAAATTTAATTCTAAATCACAGTATTTGTTTATCACACCTCGTGCATGCGCTACTTAAACTAATCAGTCGACTTTTCCTTTCGTAGTGGCTGTTCGAGATTCTGAAAAAAGTAGGGGTAAGCTATAGGGAGAGACGGGTCATATACATTATGTACAACAACCAAGAGGGAATAATAAGAGTGGACGATCAAGAGCGATGTGCTCGTATTAAGAAGGGTGTAAGACAAGGCTGTAGCCTTTCGCCCCTACTCTTCAATCTGTACATCGAGGAAGCAATGATGGAAATAAAAGAAAGGCTCAGGAGTGGAATTAAAATACAAGGTGAAAGGATATCAATGATACGATTCGCTGATGACATTGCTATCCTGAGTGAAAGTGAAGAAGAATTAAATGATCTGCTGAATGGAATGAACAGTCTAATGAGTACACAGTATGGTTTGAGAGTAAATCGGAGAAAGACGAAGCTAATGAGAAGTAGTAGAAATGAGAACAGCGAGAAACTTAACATCAGGATTGATGGTCACGAAATCAATGAAGTTAAGGAATTCTGCTACCTAGGCAGTAAAATAACTAATGACGGACGGAGCAAGGAGGACATCAAAAGCAGACTCGCTATGGCAAAAAAGGCATTTCTGGCCAAGAGAAGTCTACGAATATCAAATACCGGCCTTAATTTGAGGAAGAAATTTCTGAGGATGTACGTCTGGAGTACAGCATTGTATGGTAGTGAAACATGGACTGTGGGAAAACCGGAACAGAAGAGAATCGAAGCATTTGAGATGTGGTGCTATAGACGAATGTTGAAAATTAGGTGGACTAATAAGGTAAGGAATGAGGAGGTTCTACGCAGAATCGGAGAGGAAAAGAATATGTGGAAAACACTGATAAGGAGAAGGGACAGGATGATAGGACATCTGCTAAGACATGAGGGAATGACTTCCATGGTACTAGAGGGAGCTGTAGAGGGCAAAAACTGTAGAGGAAGACAGAGATTGGAATACGTCAAGCAAACAATTGAGGACGTAGGTTGCAAGTGCTACTCTGAGATGAAGAGGTTAGCACAGGAAAGGAATTCGTGGCGGGCCGCATCAAACCAGTCAGTAGACTGATGACCAAAAAAAAAAAAAAAAAAGTTAGCTCCTGAGCGCTTCGCGAAGCTCATTTTCTATTGTAGCCTGACACAGCCGTGTTTTTACGGTCGTAATCAGCTAAGTATATAGTAGTTGACCTGTCTGGCATTTATTATGGTTTCTTAGCGGTGAGGTAGAGAACGCACAACTGAAGCCCGTTCCATTCTAATGCGGTAAGCGCAAGGAATGAGTATACGGAAGAATGAGGACATATACCATAGAGGTTTATTGGTATACCAACTAACGCTACGAGTGCAAAAATTTCAAGAAATTCATTGGGGGGAGGGGATTGAGAAAAGAAAAAGAAGCGACTCTGATTTTAACAAGCTTTTGGCTCATGAAAAGTGGACAGTTAACTCGTCATAATGGAGAATTTTAATTGGGAATTAATGAGATTAGTAGAACATTTCTCTGCAGTTCCGGACCATAATACCAACGGCAAAAGTATGCTCTCTTTCACAAACGCCCAATAGATAAAGGAACGCAATAATCTGGGGTAACTTTGTTGTTGTGTAATTTGAAATTATTCTATCAAGAGTTTCACGAAATAATTTCCATGAAAATTAACGCTCTTGATAAAGATGTTCCAAATGAGAAAATTGATGCTTAACTGCTGGTTGTTCCTTTCTATATGGTGTCGTTGTGGTCTGCAGTTCAAAGACTGGTTTGATGCAGCTCTCCACACTACTGTAGTCTGTACAACACGCTTCACCTCCGAGTACCCAGTGCAAACTACATCCTTCTGAACCTGTTTACTATATTTATATCATGGTCTACTTCTACATTTTTACCGCCCCCTCCCTCCCCCACATTTTCCTCCAATGCTAAATTGGTGATCACTTGATGTCTCAGTACGTGTCCTATCAACCGATCGCCTCTTTTAGTCAAGTTATACCTCAAAGTTCTTGCCTCCCCGATTCTATGCAGTACCTCCTAATCAGTTACGTGGTCTACCCATCTAAACTTCAGCTTCTTCTGTAGCACCACATTTCAAAAGCTTCTATTATCTTCTTGTCTAAACTGTTCATCGTCCATGTTTAACTTTCATACGTGGCTACACTTTAGACACGTACCTTCAGAATAGACTCTCTAACACTTGCTCTTAAATTCGATGCTAACAAATTTCTCTTCTTCCGAAATACTTCTCTTGCCATTGCCAGTCTACATTTTATATCCTCTCTACTACGGGCATAATTAGTCATTTTGTTGCCCAAATAGTTTACCTGTCTACTGCTTCAAGTGTCTCGTTTCCTGATCTAATTCCTTCAGCATCACCCGATTTGATTCTACTACATTCCATTATCCTTGTTCCTTGTCTTTCTTTTGTTGATATTCATCTTATATCCTCCTTTCAAGGCACTGTCCATTCCGTTCAATTGCCCTTGTAAGTCTATTGCTGTCTCTGAAGAATTACAATGCCATCGACGAAACTCAGTTCTTATTTCTTCTCCCTGAACTTTAATTCTTTCTGCAAATTTTTCTTTGGTTTCCTTCACTGTTTGCTCATTGTACATGTTGAATAAGATCGGACATAAACTACAACCCTGTCTCATTCCTTTCTCAACCATTGCTTCCCTTTCATGCTCCTTGACTCTTTTAACTGCCGTCTGGTTTCCGTACAAGTTGTAATTGTCTTTCGCTCCCTGTATTTTACCCCTGCTACCTTCAAAATTTCAAAAAGATTATTCTAGTCAACGCTGTCAGAAGCTTTCTTTAAATCTACAAATGCTTAACGAATCTTCTAAGATAGGTCGTGGGGCCAGTACTGTCTCGTGTGTTCCTACATTTCTCCGAAATCCAAACTGATCTTCCCCAAGATCGACTTCTACAAGACTACAAGGCAGGATTTCCGCATTATGTACCAAGCTGTGGTGCTACTCCAATGTCGGAGAGCCTCGGCAATACTGACGCTATGAGAAGGGGAAAATGGGCTGAAGGTTTGAATTGAGGTTTGCGTCGGAAACAGATAATTTATTTGCAGCCATATGCCATTGGATAGAGTTTTGCAAAATCGTCAGACTGGGCACCGAAAGGCGCACAGACAGAGAAGGAAGAGTTAATTTCTAGAATGAAGAGAAGGCATTTCTTCTCTGGCCACCGCCGCACTGTATTAGCCGAGCGGTCTTAGGCGCTGCGGCTGGTCCCGGAGGAGGTTCGAGTCCCCCCTCGGGCTTGGGTGTGTGTGTTTGTCCTTAGGATACTTAACCTAAAGTAGTGTGTAAGCTTAGGGACTGATGACCTTAGCAGTTAAGTCCCATAAGATTTCACACACATTTGAACTTTTTTTTTCTCTGACCACCGCTCAGAAAACACTTCTCCGTCGAGAGCCGACGAGGGCTGGTTTACCCTCTGCTAGTAACACTTAGCAACAGATCATGACTTTTGCTCCACTACGTGTAGAGTTTGGTAAGATGACGGGGGGGGGGGGGGGGTTAGGCAAACGAGTGAGGAGACTCGGAAGTTATTGGTAGGTGCGGTTTTAGGTTTGGGCAGTAGTTTCGGATATTGTTATTTCATGGGGAGTTTGAGGCCACATTCACATTATTACCGCGAGTTCTCAATTGTGGATATGATTTATGAGACGATAATCTTAAAGCTAAAGGTCACACGACAACCAATGGCTTACCTATCACAATGGCTATCTCTCCTACATTCTATGCAGTTCACTCTCGTCAGTATCCCTCCCACAGAACTTTTCCCTGTCTCTTGTCGGTAGAGTTATCTGTTTATATTCTGTTCTTTCCTAACAGTCGCTGTCACTGTCATTTCAGTCTTCTTCTCTTCCTTTATGCATTCCACTTCCAATGATGATGATGTTTGGTTTGTGGGGCGCCCAACTACGCCGTCATCAGCGCCTGTAAAAAGTCCCAATTTTTCACAGTCCAGTTTGCCACTGTCACGAATGATGATGATGAAATGATGAGGACAACACAAACACCCAGTCTCTGGGCAGATAAAATCCCCAACCCGGCCAGGAATCGAACCCAGAACCCCGTGATCCAGAGGCAGCAACGCTACTCACTAGACCACGAGCTTCGGACTCCGCTTCCGATAATGCTAAACGTGGCTTCAAATGAGCTAAAATGCCCTTGATTATTATTGATATTATTTATTACAACTAGATGTATTCCTCATCACGAATTGTCCGGGATCGTTATTTACATAAAACTTCCCATATTCAGTCTCCAGATAGCTTTTCTTCATTTTCACGATACAGATTTCTAGCAAGTTGCCCAAGTTCAGATCATTTGTTACACTTACACCGGTTCTGGGCTAGCTGCCCATCAGATAATTTTTACAGTTACTCTAATAACTGTAACAAATGTCGGGAAGATGGGCAGCTAGCGCAAAACTGGTCACTTGGAAATATAGAAATGCGTTTTGGAGACTGAATTTGGGAAGTTTTGTGTTATTATTGTTATTACTGTCGGTTATCGTCATGATCATCTTCATCATGATTATCATATGATCGCGCGGGTTAGCCGCGCGGTCAGAGGCGCCTTGCCACGGTTCACGCGGCTCCACCCGTCGGAGGATCGAGTCCTCCCTCAGGCATGGGCCTGTGTGTTGTCCTTAGCGTAAGTTAGCTTAAGTTAGACTAAGTAATGTGTAATCGTAGGGACAGATGACATCAGCAGTTTGCCGGCCGCGGTGGCCGTGCGCTTCTGGCGCTGCAGTCCGGAACCGCGGGACTACTACGGTCGCAGGTTCGAATCCTGCCTCGGGCATGGGTGTGTGTGATGTCCTTAGGTTAGTTAGGTTTAAGTAGTTCTAAGTTCTAGGGGACTTATGACCTAAGATGTTGAGTCCCATAGTGCTCAGAGCCATTCGAACCATTTTTGAACATCAGCAGTTTGGTTCCATAGGAACTTACCACCAAATCATCATCATCATTATTATTATTATTATTATTATTATTATTGGGAAGGTTTTGTAATACCTTTGGTATGTGTTGTTCCTGGTCACAGGTCCGCAGCTCGTGGTCGTGCGGTAGCGTTCTCGCATCCCGCGCCCGGGTTCCCGGGTTCGATTCCCGGAGGGGTCAGGGATTTTCTCTGCCTCGTGATGACTGGGTGTTGTGTGATGTCCTTAGGTTAGTTAGGTTTAAGTAGTTCTAAGTTCTAGGGGACTGATGACCATGTTATGTCTCATAGTGCTCAGAGCCATTTGAACCATTTTTTGAACTATCGTTTCTCTTAATACAATGGTTTGGGCGGATTTTTTTAATTCCTTTTGGATGCTACCGAAGCACTTGTAGCCGCTCAGCACTGGACTTTTCATGCTTTTTGGATTTATTTCGATGCGAGCTTCCCTCTGACTTGCATTTTCTATAATTACGAGCCTACTGATGAGTGACATGATACATCATCTTTCATTATTTTGTAATTTTCGATTTAATACCGATTTTCACTTATATTCCCTGTGAATATTATTATTCTCTGACTTTAGGTCCTAGCAAAGCTTCGCAAGCTCTTCACAGTGACAGCCGAATCAATATCATAGCTAAACGCGTTTTCACAGAACAACAATTTATAATACCATTTTGCAGTCTCTGTGTTCTACAGTACACTATACAATGCCTTCAGACACGCATACATCTCTGAAGGAACACACTGCCACGATCTACAGCTGGAAGAGAGAGTATTTATTTACTTCTCAAGCAAAGACCTGTTTCCTGTTGTCATATAACAGGTAGCACATTTTGTGATTTTAAATATTATAGCTAAACGCGTTTTCACAGAACAACAATTTATAATACCATTTTGCAGTCTCTGTGTTCTACAGTACACTATACAATGCCTTCAGACACGCATACATCTCTGAAGGAACACACTGCCACGATCTACAGCTGGAAGAGAGAGTATTTATTTACTTCTCAAGCAAAGACCTGTTTCCTGTTGTCATATAACAGGTAGCACATTTTGTGATTTTAAATATTATAATATACGAATTCTGTTTTATTATTAATATACTTTCTTGAGAATTTTACAAAAGGAAAAAATAAAAAATAACAAATAAAAATATAAAAAAGAACAAATTTATGTACACACTTTTGTTTAAACTATTTTGGTAACTTAGCTCTTAAGTAAGGTACATAATAAGTTGTGGATGCATTTTAAATTAAAATTAAGTGTGTTTAATAGAAGAAACAATAAATGGCAATTTAACTTGGATGTAATGTGACACTTCTTCCCTTTATAACTTCTGTGTGTGTGGTTACATCTGTTACATATCTTGTCTTGACTGTGGAAATACGTAACTAATCGACAGCTGTTCGAAATAGAAGAACTTGTGTACGTGACTGCGAAT
This sequence comes from Schistocerca piceifrons, assembly GCF_021461385.2. NCBI lineage: Eukaryota > Metazoa > Arthropoda > Insecta > Orthoptera > Acrididae > Schistocerca > Schistocerca piceifrons. The sequence goes on along the minus strand of NC_060139.1, from coordinate 934,825,784 downwards.
ACGATTAGACTTCAGCTGCGCAATTTATTAATGACACGCGAAACTTCGTGCCACACTCGAACCTGGATTTCCCGCTATAGACTAGCAGTCGCCATACGCGAGCGGCCTCAGAAATGGTTCAAATAGCTCTGAGCACTATGGAACTTAATTTCTGAGGTCATCAGTCCCCTAGAACTTAGAACTACTTAAACCCAGCGAACCTAAGGACATCACACAGACATCCACATTCGAACCTGCGACCGTAGCGTTCGCGCGGTTCCAGACTGAAGCGCCTAGAACCCGAGCGGCCTCATTAACGACTTTGGCTATCCGTGCACGCCTCCCAAACCGACCGCAACCTCCACATGCCACCGCACGCGTGTCTGGGGACATTGTATAGAACACCATAAAAGAGAGACAGCGCATGATACTGTATAATTACATGCCTAGATAGGACGCGACAGTAAAAAAATAAGTTCCTGTGCAGGAATCACGTCACCCACGCGAGTGCAGGACGTGGACACACGGTCACAGGTTGAGGCTTGGATCGGTCCGGGAGGTGTGCTCGTATAGCCGAAGTGTTTAAGGCAGCCACTCGTGTAACGGGGGAAATCCAGGTCCCAGTCGTGGCACGGCACTTACGTTCATATGTCACTAACAAACTGTGCAGTGTAATATTTCTGGCTTATTCAGCCATCATATTAGGCTCCAGGAAGCTATTCCCAGGGCAGTGGAGATGCAAGAAGCATAGAGATAACGCAATATGGGATGAGGTACCGGTGACAGATGTTAGATTCGGTACCATTCCCGTGAGAAAGACCGCCTGCACGATGCTGCTGCTCTGATTGGCTGCTGTATTCGGCGGTAGGGCGCCAAAACGTTAAATTTTAGTTGCTATTATTAATTAAACCTGTCATCCAAATTACTTCATTTTTTAAGTAAACATCTCTCAACAGCCAGCTATCAATCAGTTATTTCAAAATTATTAAAATCAAAGTATTACTAAAACAAAAGACTGACGATATTACTGCCGATGCACTTCGGTGGCGTTCGGGTCGCACCTTGCTGGCTTGGCGCGCGAAGTGTCTCGGGCAGTCCGGCTCTCCAGTTCTGACCGTTCCAGTAGACAGACATGTTGTCTGTTATAGCAGTATTTCTTTCATGCAATTTTATTTACTACAGTTCCGACCGTCGCTAGGTACAGACATGTTGTCTGTAATAGCAGTATTTGATTCATGTAATTTTATTCTCCAGTTCTGACGGTTCCAGTAGACAGACATGTTGTCTGTGGCAGGATGTATTTCATGTTATTTTAGCCAGATATAATGACTGTGGAAAGATATGTTCAATACGATGTGATAAAGAATAGTTTCTCGTGTCTATATCAATAAAAACGCGAGTGGCATACGAAATGAGTTAAAGTTTAATCGTAGCAGCAGTTCCTTGTGAAGTTAATTTCAGCCTCAAGTAAAAGAATCCACAACCTGCGTGCTGTTTTCTGCGCTGGAGACATCATCATCATGAAGACAGCAGGCTAGTGAAGTGTACAAGAACTTACGTATTCCACACAGGGCAGTGGAAACAACTAGGCACCTTACGTGTACTGCATGCACAGTACAAATGTGCCCAGTGACACGTCATCTGCAGTAACGCAGAGGAGGTAAAGAAGGATGGAAGTATTAATTCTATCTCACTTTTATTCCTTTTTCCTTGCCGTAGCAGCTGAAGTCTACTTGTACTTGCTATTGCAAATACATTTCTTCTATAACGGTTTACAAATTCCCACAGAGATAATTCGTAACAGTCACACGCATGCGCGTACACTTGTACGAAGACGTCAAAGACAAAAAACAAACTCTGCGCGACAAAGACGAATACACATGATACATCCGCTGTGGGCTCAACAACTGTTTCCGCATCATTAGTGTCGCAGTAATTAGCTGACGGTCTTTAGCCACACAAAGTTCGGCCGACGAGCGAACAGATGTTTTCACGTGAAGAAGTATTGTGCGCGCCGATAAGGCCGTTATAATCTGTCGGTGGCCAACGTGGTCCAAGGTCGAGCCACACGAACTCGGGCTGTCCCGGAAGAGAGGTTCAAGGCAGCACGCACCGCGGCGCTGCGGGCGCACACGTAATGCGTTGAGTAAGGGCCGAAGGCTGCCGGCCTGTCAGCTGACGGCTGCCGTTACCGGCATGCGAAGGCCGCCGCGCGACGGACACACCTCCCCACTGACACTCTACGCCGGCTCTGCGACAGGCGTGGATCGAGGACTGGTTTCTGTGGAAAGGGGTTTCCCCAACTCTCACATAAAATTTGCTGTCCTTCCACTTTTATTGTACCATTCTTCCTAAGGATTTAATAATAATAATAACGTATATACAATATTTTAATGTAATATTAATAATTTAGTAATAATAATATTACTATTATTATTAACTTGCTCCCATCAGCATAACGTACAAGAATAATACACTACTGGCCATTAAAATTGCTACACCACGAAGATGACGTGCTGCAGACTCGAAATTTAACCGACAGGAAGAAGATGCTGTGATGTGCAAATGATTAGCTTTTCAGAGCATTCACACAAGGTTGGCGCCGGTGGCGACATGTACAACGTGCTGACATAAGGAAAGTTTCCAACCGATATCTCATACACAAACAGTAGTTGACTGGCGTTGCCTGGTGAAACGTCGTTGTGATGCCTCGTGTAAGGAGGAGAAATGCGTACCATCACGTTTCCGACTTTGATAAAGGTCGGATTGTAGCCTATCACGATTGCGGTTTATCGTATCGCGACATTGCTGCTCCCGTTGGTCGAGATCCAATGACTGTTAGCAGAATATGAAATCGGTGGGTTCAGGAGGGTAATACGGAACGCCGTGCTGGATCACAACGGCCTTGTATCACTAGCAGTCGAGATGACAAGCATCTTATCCGCATGGCTGTAACGGATCGTGCAACCACGCCTCGATCCCTGAGTCAACAGATGGGGACGTTTGCAAGACAACAACCATCTGCACGAACAGTTCGACGACATTTGCAGCAGCATGGACTATCAGCTCGGAGACCATGGCTGCAGTTACCCTTGATGCTGCATCACAGACAGGGGCGCCTGCGATGGTGTACTCAACGACGAACCTGGGTGCACGAATGGCAAAACGTCATTTTTTCCGGACGAATCCAGGTTCTGTTTACAGCATCATGATGGTCGCATCCGTGTTTGGCGACATCGCGGTGAACGCACATTGGAAGCGTGTATTCGTCATCGCCATACTGGCGTATCGCCCGCCATGATGGTATGGGTGCCATTGGTTACACGTCTCGGTCACCTCTTGTTCGCATTGACGGCACTTTGAACAGTGGATGTTACATTTCAGATGTGTTACGACCCGTGTTTCTACCCTTCATTCGATCCCTGCAAAACCCTACATTTCAGCAGGATAATGCACGACCGCATATTGCAGGTTCTCTACGGGCCCTTCTGGATACAGAAAATGTTCGACTCCTGCCCTGGCCAGCACGTTCTCCAGATCTCTCACCAACTGAAAACGTCTGGTCAATGGTGGCCGAGCAACTGGCTCGTTACAGTACGCCAGTCACTACTCTTGATGAACTGTGGTATCGTGTTGAAGCTGCATGGGCAGCTGTACCTGTACACGCCATCCAAGCTCTGTTTGACTCAATGCCCAGGCGTATCACGGGCGTTATTACGGCCAGAGGTGGATGTTCTGGGTTCTGATTTCTCAGGATCTATGAACCCAAATAGCGTGAAAATGTAATCACATGTCAGTTCTAGCATAATATATTTGTCCAATGAATACCCGTTTATCATCTGCATTTCGTCTTGGTGTAGCAATTTTAATCGCCAGTAGTGTAATTTACACGGTATGAAAACCGTGCGCTTGCTCCTTCCTGAAATCTGGATCACAGACCCCTATTCATAGTAGAATTCTCAGCCTTCTCTAGCAATGACTGTCTGTGGTGCTACTACATTCCCAGATTTAGCAGTGCCGAGTGGAAAGGGGAATACTATGGCTTTAGCAATTACTGCATAATTTGGGTTCGTTTGGTCGTCATAACGCTCACGGTACAACACAAGGGTTTCCTTGGCGCGGCGCCTGTTTCTGCGCGTTTTAATTATGCTGACGGCGGACGGGAACTGACCGAGAGAACAGGCAGGGGTTCTCTCTTAAGAATTGTCAGGTGCATTTTCTTCTCTTGTTTTGGCAAATATTTGCAATTTTGTTTTTGCATTGCGCAGATGGAGTCAGCAAATTTTTGAAAATTTGTGATAAGTTATATGGGACCAAACTGCTGAGGTCATCAGTCCCTTCGTGGCTTACACACTACTTAATCTAACTTAAACTAACTTACGCTAAGGACAACACTGACACTCATGCCCAAGGGAGGACTCGATCCTCCAAGGGGGGGGAGCTCCGCGAAGCGTAGTCAGGCGCACTAGACCGCACGTATACCCGGCGCGGCTGGAGTCAGCACAGACAATTCCTGCTCTGAATTCGGTCTTCTGAAATTGTTTCACCGCGGAATATGCTAAGGCGGACCCTCCTTTCAATCTTCGTACGAACGTCGAAATGGCAGATACTGAGAACCGATCGCGGAGTAGATGGTTCAAATGGCTCTGAGCACTATGGGACTTAACTGCTGTGGTCATCAGTCCCCTAGAACTTAGAACTACTTAAACCTAACTATCTAAGGACATCACACACATCCATGCCCGAGGCAGGATTCGAACCTGCGACCGTAGCGGTCGCGCGGTTCCAGACTGCAGCGCCTAGAACCGCTCGGCCACCCCGGCCGACCGTGGAGTAGAACATAACTACAATCGCTTAGTAGTGGAAACACGTTACGACCAGATGAGATACCTATAAGAATCTGTCAATGATTATGTGAAAGAACTCCACACCCTTTCTAGCAATAATTTATTGTAGATCGCTTGAGCAACGAAGGGTACCTAGCGCCTGAAAGAAACTGCAGGTCATTCCCGTTTTTAAGTAGGACCTTAGGACGGATGCACACAATTATAGAACTACGTCGTTGGCGTCAATCTGTTGTAGATTTATGAAACACGTTATATGCTAAAGAATTATGACGTTCATGGAGAAGGAACATCTCCTCAATGAAAATCAACATCAACAGAGATCTTGCGAGTCTCGGGTTGATGCCGCGTTCCTTAACTTCAGTAAAGGCACTTGACATAGTCCCCCCACTGCCGTTAAGTGATAAAAAATAGGAGCTTATCGAGTATTGGAGCAGATTTGCGACCGGATTCAAGACCTCCTTGAACACAGAACTAAACACGTCGCTTTTTTTTTTTTTTTGGTCATCAGTCTACTGACTGGTTTGATGCGGCCCGCCACGAATTCCTTTCCTGTGCTAACCTCTTCATCTCAGAGTAGCACTTGCAACCTACGTCCTCAATTGTTTGCTTGACGTATTCCAATCTCTGTCTTCCTCTACAGTTTTTGCCCTCTACAGCTCCCTCTAGTACCATGGAAGTCATTCCCTCATGTCTTACCAGATGTCCTATCATCCTATCGCTTCTCATTATCAGTGTTTTCCACATATTCCTTTCCTCTCCGATTCTGCGTAGAACCTCCTCATTCCTTACCTTATGAGTCCACCTAATTTTCAACATTCGTCTATAGCACCACATCTTAAATGCTTCGATTCTCTTCTGTTCCGGTTTTCCACAGTCCATGTTTCACTACCATACAATGCTGTACTCCAGACGTACATCCTCAGAAATTTCTTCCTCAAATTAAGGCCGGTATTTGATATTAGTAGACTTCTCTTGGCCAGAAATGCCTTTTTTGCCATAGCGAGTCTGCTTTTGATGTCCTCCTTGCTCCGTCCGTCATTGGTGATTTTACTGCCTAGGTAGCAGAATTCCTTAACTTCATTGACTTCGTGACCATCAATCCTGATGTGAAGTTTCTCGCTGTTCTCATTTCTATTACTTCTCATTACCTTCGTCTTTCTCCGATTTACTCTCAAACCATACTGTGTACTCATTAGACTGTTCATTCCATTCAGCAGATCATTTAATTCTTCTTCACTTTCACTCAGGATAGCAATGTCATCAGCGAATCGTATCATTGATATCCTTTCACCTTGTATTTTAATTCCACTCCTGAACCTTTCTTTTATTTCCATCATTGCTTCCTCGATGTACAGATTGAAGAGTAGGGGCGAAAGGCTACAGCCTTGTCTTACACCCTTCTTAATGCGAGCATTTCGTTCTTGATCGTCCACTCTTATTATTCCCTCTTGGTTGTTGTACATATTGTATATGACCCGTCTCTCCCTATAGCTTACCCCCTACTTTTTTCAGAATCTCGAACAGCTTGCACCATTTTATATTGTCGAACGCTTTTTCCAGGTCGACAAATCCTATGAACGTGTCTTGATTTTTCTTTAGCCTTGCTTCCATTATTAGCTGTAACGTCAGAATTGCCTCTCTCGTCCCTTTGCTTTTCCTAAAGCCAAACTGATCGTCACCTAGCGCATTCTCAATTTTCTTTTCCATTCTTCTGTATATTATTCTTGTAAGCAGCTTCGATGCATGAGCTGTTAAGCTGATTGTGCGATAATTCTCGCACTTGTCAGCTCTTGCCGTCTTCGGAATTGTGTGGATGATGCTTTTCCGAAAGTGAGATGGTACATCGCCAGACTCATATATTCTACACACCAACGTGAACAGTCGTTTTGTTGCCACTTCTCCCAATGATTTTAGAAATTCTGGTGGAATGTTATCTATCCCTTCTGCCTTATTTGACCGTAAATCCTCCAAAGCTCTTTAAAATTCCGATTCTAATACTGGATCCCCTATCTCTTCTAAATCGACTCCTGTTTTTTCTTCTATCACATCAGACAAATCTTCACCCTCATAGAGGCTTTCAATGTATTCTTTCCACCTATCTGCTCTCTCCTCTGCATTTAACAGTGAAATTCCCGTTGCACTCTTAATGTTACCACCGTTGCTTTTAATGTCCCCAAAGGTTGTTTTGACTTTCCTGTATGCTGAGTCTGTCCTTCCGACAATCATATCTTTTTCGATGTCTTCACATTTTTCCTGCAGCCATTTCGTCTTAGCTTCCCTGCACTTCTTATTTATTTCATTCCTCAGCGACTTGTGTTTCTGTATTCCTGATTTTCCCGGAACATGTTTGTACTTCCTCCTTTCATCAATCAACTGAAGTATTTCTTCTGTTACCCATGGTTTCTTCGCAGCTACCTTCTTTGTACCTATGTTTTCCTTCCCAACTTCTGTGATGGCCCTTTTTAGAGATGTCCATTCCTCTTCAACTGTACTGCCTACTGCGCTATTCCTTATTGCTGTATCTATAGCGTTAGAGAACTTCAAACGTATCTCGTCATTCCTTAGTACTTCCGTAGCCCACTTCTTTCCGTATTGATTCTTCCTGACTAATGTCTTGAACTTCAGCCTACTCTTCATCACTACTATATTGTGATCTGAGTCTATATCTGCTCCTGGGTACGCCTTACAATCCAGTATGTGATTTAGGTATCTCTGTCTGACCATGATGTAATCTAATTGAAATCTTCCCGTATCTCCCGGCCTTTTCCAAGTATACCTCCTCCTCTTGTGATTCTTGAACAGGGTATTCGCTATTACTAGCTGAAACTTGTTACAGAACTCAATTAGTCTTTCTCCTCTTTCATTCCTTGTCCCAAGCCCATATTCTCCTCTAACCTTTTCTTCTACTCCTTCCCCTACAACTGCATTCCAGTCGCCCATGACTATTAGATTTTCGTCCCCCTTTACATACTGCATTACCCTTTCAATATCCTCATACACTTTCTCTATCTGTTCATCTTCAGCTTGCGACGTCGGCATGCACACCTGAACTATCGTTATCGGTGTTGGTCTGCTGTCGATTCTGATTAGAACAACCCGGTCACTTAACTGTTCACAGAAACACACCCTCTGCCCTACCTTCCTATTCATAATGAATCCTACACCTGTTATACGATTTTCTGCTGCTGTTGATATTACCCCATACTCATCTGACCAGAAATCCTTGTCTTCCTTCCACTTCACTTCACTGACTCCTTCTATATCTAGATTGAGCCTTTTCAGATTTTCTAGTTTCCCTACCATCTTCAATCTTCTGACGTTCCACGCCCCGACTCGTAAAACGTTATCCTTTCGTTGATTATTCAATCTTTTTCTCATGGTAACCTCCCCCTTGGCAGTCCCCTCCCGGAGATCCGAATGGGGGACTATTCCGGAATCTTTTGCCAGTGGAGAGATCATCATGACACTTCCTCAATTTCAGGCCACATGTCCTATGGATACACGTTACGTGTCTTTAATGCAGTGGTTTCCATTGCCTTCTGCATCCTCATGTCGTTGATCATTGCTGATTCTTCCGCCCTTTGGGGGCAATTTCCCACCCCTAGGACAAGAGAGTGCCCTGAACCTCTATCCGCTCCTCCGCCCTCTTTGACAAGGCCGTTGGCAGAATGAGGCTGACTTCTTATGCCGGAAGTCTTCGGCCGCCAATGCTGATCATTTATCAAAATTTAGGCAGTGGCGGGGATCGAACCCGGGACCGAATACGTTTTTATAATTAATCAAAGACGCTACCCCTAGACCACGGGTACCTCTCCTACCCGTCCGTCGCTCTTAACGGAACAAATTCGACAGATGTAGAGGCAATGTCTGGTGTACCACAAGGAAGTGTGATAGGAACGTTACTGTTTACAGCATATATAAATGATCTAGTAGAAAGCACCGGATGCTCTCTAAGGCTGTTTCCAGAAGGTGCAAAGGGTGCGGTTGTCTATAGCAAAGTAGAAAGATAGCAACGATTTGCAGAATGACCTCCAGAGAATTGATGAATGATGCATGCTCTGGCAGTTGACTCTGAATGTAAATAACATATACATAGGAAAAGAAATCCACTACTGTACAGTCACACTATTTACGGCAAACCGCTAGAAACAGAATCTAGGAACAGCTATCCAGAGCGATCATAAGTGGGATGACCACGTAAAACAAATTCTGGGAAAAGCAGATGCCAGACTCAGACTGGTAGGAAGATTCTTAAGGAAATGTAACTCATCCACGAAGGAGTGGCTTATAAGGCTCTTGTTCGACCGAATCTTGAGTGTTGCTCATGTATCTGGGATCTCTAATAGGTAGGCCTGATAGAAGGGATAAGATCCAATGAAGAGCGTCACGTTTCGGAACGAGATCGATTAGTAGGCACGAGGGCGTTGCGGAATGCTCAACAAATTCCGTTGGCATACGTTATAAGAGGGGGATTATGCATCACAGATTTACTATTCAAATTTCATGAAAGCACCTTCCGGGAAGACTCTGACAACATATTACTTTCGTTCACATACGTCTTGAGTAATGAACATTAGGGAAAATTCGAGAAATTAGAGCCAATACAGAAGCTTACTGACAATCAATCTTCCCAAGCGCTATTCGCGAGTGGAACAGGGTTGCAGGGCTCAGTTAGTGGTACAAAAAATATCCTCTGCCACCCACCATTAGGTTGCGGAGTATGACGTAGATGCAGATGTCTTTCATGTAACGTCCAGTGTAAATAGAAATCGCCGGTTTGTTTCCCATTGCAGACAAAATTATTTTTAAATCGGCATTTCAAATGCCCAGTCGACAGAGCGCTCCCAAACTAGTCTAGTCCGATATTCGTTTTTACGATGTGTATTAAGAGGGACAGTAAAACACAATAAATGGCAATCCAGCAGCGACTCAGAAGCGCTGCATGCTTGGCGTTAGCAGTCAGCGCGGGGCGGTGCAGTGCCGTCGCTGTTGAGGTACCGGTTATTCTTAGAGTTCTGCTGTCGCTGTCAATACATGTCGAAATAACGAATATGGGACTAGACTAGTTTGGGAGCGCTCTGTCGAATGGGCACATGAAATGCCGATTTAAAAATAATTTTGTTTCCAGCGGGAAACAAACCGTCGCTTTCCGTCGATACTAGGCGTCACATGAAAGTCTTGATGCGTTCTATTTGTTTGTAGCGACTCCGGCCACGCAACGGAAAAAACAAATTGCAAATATTTGCTGAAACACTAGAGGAAATGCGTACTTGGAGGCTCCTCGTCCAGATTCAAGACAAAAGTTCATTTAGCAAAATCAGATCGGGTGCATTTTGAAAACACATGTATGAAAACGAGGATCTGGCAACACCGTCACATCGTGCAGCGTATGGGAATGTACTGAGCGACGTGTGTCACACCGCATTACTCTTCCGGCAGTTCTTGCTCACTGAGTAGACTGCTGGGAGATGCAACCCACATGCACCACGGAGCTGTTTCAAATCCTCGTCAAGTTTTCTTTATTTTTTTTGGATATCCATTCTATAGTTATCGTCGTTTATGAGCAGGAGATCAGTTTCTCACATGACAATAGCCTATCAGACGACACTGGGATCCATTAAACTGCATGTGTGTGTCTACTAACTGCGCAGTGCACAACCATAACTGTCAAGTTCTTGTAGGCGGCTTCCCGATGGAGTACACAAGGGATCAATATGTCCATATGCTTTCGGTACCAGGTGCATCCGGTAACCACGCTGCTGCTCGTGCGTACTCTCATAGACGCCATCCCGATAAGAACGTTTTTCATCGTCTGGAGCAAAGCCTAGGGGAAACCGGTAATCTTCTTCCACAAGTGATGGACAGAGGTCGTCCAGGGACTAGACGTTCTCCACAAACTGGGGACGCGATTCTTGAAACCGTTCACCAGTCATCTTCACGAAGTACCAGATATCTCGAAGACTGGTTGTTGATGTGTTGGACAATGAAGAACTACATCTACATCATTACACGGTAACTCAACACCAGCTGCCAGAGGATTGCATTCGACGAGTACAGTTTCGTGAATGGCTTTTGCATCAAATGGAAGACAGCGAATATTCTATAAATAACGTGATATGGAGTAAAGGTATTTTTAACCTCCGCAACAGCCATTATTGGTCGGAACACAATCCGCATGTTACCCGTGGACGTTGCTTTCAGGCATACGCCTGTGGGCTGTAATCGTGGGAAGAGTGCTTTTGCGTCCTTACCTATCGCCGGACAAGTTGAACGTGCCCCTCCATTCTACGTTTCTATGCAGTATTTGCCTAACGCATCAGAAAACGTTCCACTTGTTTGTTTCGGCATGGTGGTGCACCGCCACACTTTGGAATGAATGTGCGTATATATTTAAATGAAGCGTTTCCAGTGAATTGAATTGTTCGTGGAGACCCAGTGTTCTGACCTCCACATTCCCCGGAGCTTAACCCTCTAGATTTTTATTTGTGAGATACTTACAGTGAAAGGGTACAGTACCGACCGATGTTGAAAATAGGTACAACATACTTCATTATTTTTGTCAGAACAACACATTTTTTTCTAATAATAACTCAATTTCAATTAATACAGTGAAGCCGGATACCAGTGTGGGAAAGAATGACAATTTATTTATTTAATTGATCATATGTGCACTCCCAGAAAGTAAATCCCTACATCCAGTTTGGTGAGATCTGTGAAATTAATGAATGTATGGTCGTCTGCTAACCGCAGATAGTGAATGTGAATATATGATCATCTTTGAGACGATCCTTTGGCCACCTTTGGTGGAACCAAAGAGATGAAATATACCAGAGCTTTGAGTGCCTGAAATGTGGCTGACCAATACAGTAGCAAGGTGCTCCCCCACTTCAGCAGAGGTGCGAGAGGACCTCAAGAACGGCCATGTTTCAGGACTCTGCCGCTGGATCTTGTGCTGTTAAGACCTGTCTTGGGTGTGCTCTGTAAAGACAAAAGAGTGGACACATGGTATGCATGTGGAATATTTAAGAGTAGTTTGAAATAATAATTTCTCTATTTCAGGAACTTTTGTGTGGAGAATTAAATGTCAGGCAGGTAATATTAATGGGATCGTAGTAATCTTCGGAAGTGACCAACGGTCACAATGAAACCACGTGTAGCAATAAGCTGAAATACTTCCGTGTGCTTAAGTTATGCTGAATTACTAGCGTGTGTACAATAAGTTGAAATATTTAAGAAATAGCTTGTGTACCATAAGTTGAAATATTTAAGAAATGGCGTGTGCAGGACTTGAAATTAGAGACGAGTACTTCCACGTGGTGAGTACTGTGTGAGTCTCATACTGTGTATGAGACAAAAGATAAAGAGAAGTACTCGTCCATGGTATCAGTTGAGGACTCGCGTGTGTGATGAATACGTTCTTAATATTACTTTGCGTGATATGATTCCGTGTGACGCTAGATTCAAACTCTGAGAGAGAAGCAAGGTGAGTCGGCCGTCTATCCAGCAACGCCACTTGGGTTGCATTGCACAGGAAGACGTGCATATATCTCCAGGGTTCATAGTAGGAAAGCAGAATTACAAAGTGGAACAGTGTCGTGTGAAACTGGGATAAATATTAATTGCAGTGGGAAAGCTGAAAGTGATAATGTTGTGACTATTCCCTGTGTAGTATTTCATATTGCAGTGTGGTGTATGCCATGTAATTTGGGTATGTGTGGTTTGAATGGGAGAGTAGCGAGGTAGTTTCAAAAGATTAGTGGCTTATGCTTGTTCCTTCGGTACCGCTCGGTCTGGAGGAATGTTTCGTGATGTGAGAGTCAAAGTGTGAGGTATAATAAAAGATCCACCGCCCTATCCAGAAAGTGCACTGTAGCATTAAATAATTACGAGACCATGAGAATCACCAATGTTAAGCCATGCCCACTGGGTGGAATTTCTCATGTGTTATTGTTGTAGGTTACAGAATTTGTGTGTTTAGGTTATAGAATTTATCGGAATAAGTAAGATAGTGAAAAGAAAAAGATTGGTGGACTTTTCCTTCGAGTTGCATGTTGTCATGATGTCCCGATATTATAATGTGTGCGCCATTCATATTCAGTGCGGTGGCCACGTGTTGATAAAAGCCGTTAAATAAAAGACAAAAAAAAAAGAAAATGTGGTATTGCCAATGCGTAGTGAACAGACAGTCAGAGTTCTGTAAATCACTGATAGTCAGATGTACGTTTCCGTCGCGTATTATTCATACAGGAGGATAATTTGTAACTTAATTGTGAGTACGAGAGTTCATGTTACTCGATAAATAAGAATGAATCCACTCGCTTGGCAGACCACTCATCTTGCAGGCCTGACTGCTTGATGCCACAGTATGAGCAAGGCATGTGGGTGCCTCTCTACAGGAACACGTTTATAGTACTCCATCCATGGATGTACACGACCTAATAGCTCGTGTGCATGCCGCTACGGTAATGGAGGATGCAAGTGTGTTGCGTAGGGTCCAGGAAAGTATGATCCAGGAAACAGCGATGTATTTGCAACTGCGAGGTGTTCGCTTTGATCATCTTCTCGTAAGTGAACTTTGCTCCTACGTGTGTGTACCGGCTATGTGAAGATACGCTTGGACGTGAAACATACAGAATGAAATTGCGTGTAGCATAATGTGCCATCTGGTGTAACCCACCTATTGTGTTTCTTCTTTCTCTGGATACAGACGATGTTACTTATCCACTATTACTTTCTGCTGGCTTTTTTTTGTGTCATGGATGAAACAAAGTGGTCATCCACGTCTGTAAATTGGTGTTATGTCTTAATGTTTAAATAAGGTAACAGTAACAGGAAGAAATAGATAAGATACCACATTGTGAAGGTGTAAACTGGATGCACTTAGATACTGTAACTAAAAAAAAAGTAGCTCTTATTTGAACGTGGGGGAATCTATTTATCACTCTGCGCTGCATTACTTCTTCTCACTGAGCCAATGGGACAGTCTGGCACAGCACGCAGTTAATGCCATCTTTTTTTTAAATTTTTTTACCTATTGGCGGGACTAGGTTTTGCAAGGTAAACTCCTGTCTTGGATTGAGATGAGGAATCGCATGCTGATTGCCAAGTGCGGCCCTTTTTTCTTCATTCTGTATATATCTACAAGCCTGACTGCTATGAAACCCTCAGTGTGGATCCCACAATAGGGTCCAAACCTCTTGCAGGAAACACGTAACTCCGTTCTCAAGTGAAGTAAATGGACAGTGGCGCTATTTCGTAGTGTGCGATAAGATGAGACTTTGGGCCCAACGAAATCGAGCTCGGATAGCTGAAGCCGTTACGGTGACCGCTCGTCTAAAGCGAGAAATCAGGGTTCGAATCCGGACTGCTACAAATATCCAACTTTCCCCATTAAATTATTCCAATGCCCACTTGTGCCTGTTCTGTCGGACATGTCCGACACATCAGACACCACGCGTATAGATAGTTCATTTCCTGTTTCTCCTCTTAGAGAAGTGTTGAACAGAGGTATTTTCTGCTGGATATTTTCACAAACATCCAATAGAATTTCCTTCAGTATTAACACATTGTTGAAGTATGAATAAAATATTCAGGGTGAATCACCTAAAAGCTGCGCCGCAAATATTACGAAAAAGGAAAGTGCTATTGATGTACGGTTTTCACAGAATGAATTGGTAGTCAGGGGTTCTTATTGTCAGCCAATAAACAGATTGCAATAATATTTAGCAAGTGTATTTTTGTGCAAACATACACATTTTTAAATTAACAGTGCCTGTTGACATTAACAAACTAAAAGTTGGGTAAATTAGAGTGTCAGTGGTGTTTGTTTCATGATTATAGTGCGAGTCGTTTACGTGATACCGTATTTTGAAAAGTTCTCATTCTGACATTTGTGCAATACCTGTGGTAGCAAGCATTAATGAACAACACAAGCGCATACACTTGTTATGTGAATTCTGAACAGTAACGAGACACTTGATCATCACGGGTTGTGTTCAAAATGACCACCGGCAGCGGCAATACACGCTTGCAGTATGATATAGGGCGACTGCTGCACACGAGCTAGCATTTTAGCGGAGATGTCCGAGCAGGCTGCAGTAATACACCGTTGCATATCATCTGTGTTGTTGGCATGTCCTTGTAAACAGTGCCTTTCGGCTTTCCCCACCGAAAAACTTTTACACTGGTCATATCCGGAGAACGGGCCGGCCAAGAAACAGGTCCACTACGTCAAATCCAACGATGTGGAAACAATTCGTCAAGAAATACTGCAGTACTTGGTACCACAGCTTTCTCCCAGTATGTGTCCATGGAAGATGGTCACGTTATGAGACTGTAATATTTATCCCGTTTCAGTGTTCCGTCTATGAAACACGGGTCTGTGAGCTGATGACTCACTATCGCATACGAGTGGTTTACACCCCATGGACGCTGACGTTCGGCTTGACGAAGCTAACGGGGATTGTCAGCAGACGAATGATTTACCTGGGCATGATTGGTAAGTGTGGCTTGATCACTAAGCAAGATGCAGTACATGATACATCCTGGCTATCCTATCTAAATGCCCATGTACCGAAGTTAACGAGTCTCATAATCGTTTCCATGCAGCCCTTCATGGAGAAGGATGTGACAGGGATGGAACCTATGCCGATGGGAATGCGTAGGACGCTTGCCTGACTCGTGCTACTTCTTCATGCGATTCTGCAGCAGCTAACGTGCCAATCAATTCCAACAGCAGCAAGAACAATAATTTTCCCTTCTTCTGTCGTCGCTTGTTTCCTTCTGTTACGTGGTCTAGGTCTTAAACCATTAGTTTCACGTAACTGTTTGAGGAAGTTGATAAATAACTGCCGAGATGATTGACCTTCACACATACACCGTTCATGAGCGATCTGGACTCTTCCTGCGCTCTGCATAAACCATGAGCATGTCGTATTTTTCTGCATTGGTAAATCCCATGATACACTCACAACATACTGCTTGGACTGTCACACACTAAGTGACTAGCAAGTCGCAATGCACTCAAGGAAGCACAAGCCCACTGTAAGCAAGTATAACAACATTGTACCCGGTAACTACACGGGTTGAGTGGCACAAACAAGTCTGGGTGAGGACATTTTTCAAAATACTATACCCCGTAAACGACTCGCACTGGAAATCCTGCAACAAACATCACAGACATTCTAATTTACCCTATTTTTAGTTTGTTAATATCAACAGGCATTGCTACATTTAAAAAGTATATGTTTGCATAGAATACACTTTCTAAAAATTATTATATTCTGTTTATTGGCTAAAGATGCGAGCGTCTGAAAACTGCCCATCAATAGCACTTTTCATTTCCGCAACAGTTGCAGGTGAAATTTCCAGGTGACTTGCCCTGTTAAATGGATCTGCATCTGTAACCGGACAATACACACCAAACATATATCTTCCCTGAGTGGAGACGTTCTTCATGAAGAATATGTGGGCTGTCCCGGGACCACCGGCCGGTGTGGCTGAGCGGTTCTAGGCACTTCAGTCTGGAACCGCGCGGCCGCAACGGTCGCAGGTTCGAATCCTGCCTCGGGCATGGATGTGTGTGACGTCCTTAGATTAGTTAGGTTTAAGTAGTTCTAAGTTCTAGGGGACTGATGACCTCAGCTCTTAAGTTCCATAGTGCTCAGAGCCATTTTAACCATTTGTCCCGGGACCAGTAGCTGCAATTCTGGGAGTTTACATTACCTGATCGATGAAAATAGGCCTCATTTGACAAGAGAAATGGTTCCAAGTAACCATTAGCAATTGATGTTAACTTTCAGCTACAATAATGAACTCTTTTTTGTTGGTCCTCAGATTTCAACTCTTGCTCAGCTTTCACACTCGAGATTTGGGCAACAACGAACTAACTAAAAAAGAATAGATAATACTAACATTAAATCGTGTAGTGACTTGTGTATAAGATATGCTGGAGGAACTGGTGGCCATTGGCATCTAACCATCGCTGACTCCGTCTGATGACGTGCCCAGCAACACACTGTAATTCTGCAGGCGTGATATTCTTAAGTCTTCTCGTACATTTCCGTGTAACATCATATATTGTGCGAGGACTGTCAGCATAAACTTTGCTTTTTAGTGTGCCACAAAAATCAAAAACGACGCTGTGTTAAGTCCGGGGGCCTTGGTGTCCAGAACCCTTTACTGGTAAGTCTGTCTTCAGGGAACAGGTTTCGGTGGATGTGTGTGCGGTTGCTCCATGTTGTTGGAATACTGCGTACTGCTTCTCTGCATCTGTTAAATTGATCTGCATCTGTAACCGGACAATACACGCCAAACACCTATCTTCCATGAGTGGAGACGTTCTTCATGCAGAATATGTGGGCTGTCCCGGGACCAGTATCTGCAATTCTGGGAGTATACATTACCTGATAGATGAAAACAGGCCTCATTTGACAAGAGCAAGGGGTCCAAGTAACCGTTAGCAATTGATGTTAACATTCAGTTGCAATAATGAACTCCTTTTTGCTGATCCTCAGATTTCAACTCTTGTACTACACACATACGACAGGCTTTTAATTTCGTATCTTTTAGTGCACGATGTCGCGATGTACGTGAAACTTCAACCTGCTTTGACAATCTCATTATCGACTTGTGGAAACGCCTCGTAATGTCCATGCGAATTCTTCCATAGCTTCAGAAGCCCTCACTGAGTGTCGCCTGTTCCTCTGCAAATTCTGAACGGTTCCTGCAGCCCTCCATTTCTTGTACTGAACAGTACTGGTTGTGGGGAGGTTTCTACGAGGACACTTCGCTTAAAACATTTCCATACATTTCCTTGATGGAGCCTGCCTTTATGTAAAACAACGCAATATCAATTCGCTGTTCTAATGCAAACTGATCCATTTCCTTAACAACCGAGCAATACCAACCTCTCACAACAGCTGACATATAAACACACAGTTGCTCTCAACTTTCCGATAAAATTCAACGAAGCCAACTTTGGAAACAGTGTTCTCACTTCACCAGCAATTCGACTAGAGATGATTAACCGGTACGTGAGGCGTACCGGCTTTATGTGGGTCATCCTGTACTTCCACGGAACTTCTATTTCTAATAACGGAGTTCTGTAATTTCTTGCTTTATGATGTATGAATTTGATTCAACTTCTAATGTGATGTTGTGGAGTTGGGCTATGAATAAACATTGAATGTTGGTCGCAAGTGGCAGCTAAATATTATCCGATATTAATGGATTGATTTATTAACATTACAAAGAATTTTCTGAAACAAAGCATTTGTTTTTACTTTTGCATGCTGCGGAGATAGAGGAACATTTACAGAATATTTTAACCGGAACTGGTGCTTGATTTCGTGAAGAGTTTTGACTATATTCAGGTGAGAAGAAGATTTTATTATGGAGGCAGATATTTGAGTTACTAGATGACAATGTAAGTTGAAGAAGTTAATCACTGTCGTCATCCCTGCGATTCTCCTACCAGCTTTTCCCTCTCGTGTTCCCATAAAAAGGAACCTGCAACAATATTTTAAAATTAACTTCTAAACCAGTGAAGAGAGTCAAATTTGGGTAGAAAAAGAGTACAAATAATTCAAACTTCTTTGCCCATGAAGTTGACATTAAGGTACGTTGCAAACATGGAGGTATAGTAAGGGGAATTGTTATGACGTCACAAACTTGAAGCCGAGGCCCACGAGAAAGACAGGCCGCGGCGCGTACGTCACGAAGGTAGGCCTGAACTCGCTCGCTCGCTCAGCTCAGCAGCCAGTGCGTTTCTAAACCTGTTAACTCGCAGCTGGGAGTGTAAGTACTAACGAGAATTGCATCTTTCACTGGAATCTGCTATTATACAGTCTTACTGATTAACAGTACTACAGCAAAATTTAATCTAAGAGCAATACTCGATGTAAATGGTATAACGGCGTGTCTATAGTATTTAGTCTCTTTTGCTTAACAATACGCATTACATGCTGGAAGTGGTGTCTTATGCAACTGATAATCATTTTAGCATGACTTTATTTTATTGTACGCCAGTACAGCCATAACAGATTATAAGTAGGTCCATGAACTACCCATCATTATAGGATTAATAACGGTAAGATTTCATAATAGCGGATTCCAGTAGAAGATTCAGTTTTCGTTTGTACGGACACGCCTAATCACGAGTTAACAGCTGCAGAAACGAAGTTTGTCTGCTGATTTGAGCGAGCGAGCGATCGCAGGACTACCTTCGTGACGTACGCGCCGCGGCCTGTCTTTCTCGCAGGCCTCGCTAGAAGCCGACGTCCGCCATGTTAGTTGCCCCAAACCATAACTTCTGGTGTAAGAGTTTTGATCAAATGGTGAGCTTGCGTTGTTTACAGGTGTATTAATTGTTTTGATTATAGTGTAAAGTGTAAATGAATCACATTTCATTCATAAGTGTACTCGTTCAAGAAATATATTTTCTATACATTAATTTTAGTTGCGCTGTTTGCTTCTACTGTAGTGGTTTCCTCTCAGTGCAGCTGCAAAAGTTCCTAGGTGAGAGCTGTGAGAAGGAAATACTGAAAAAGTATGTTATCAGTATTTTTTTGGAAAAGAAAAAAAAAGTATATCAATTTCGTCAAACTGCATTAAGGAAGATACTGATTTACCAAAGTAGCCATGTAACAACACACACTTCTTTTCTTAGTTATTCGAGACGTATAACAAAATGACAATTTCACTATCGAGGCAAAAATGTGTCGTGTTACTGGATCAAATATGCATTTAAGACGAGAAAAATATCTGAAAATGGCTTCTTGACACTGTCTTATTCACGAAGGCACTATGAAATTTACTGTTTAAAGCAACCGTTGTGTGAAGACGGAAACTAAGAACAAGAAGCAATCGGAAACAATAGTCTGCTAGTGTTTTGAGGCTTCAAAGCAACGAACAGCGAAGTCCCTGGTGACATCTCCCGATATTAAACCACCATGGCTACAAAACACGGTCAATCTACAACCCGAATATAAATTCGGTGATTAAATAAACTTAACACCACAGCACTCGGCATTAACAGCATTTCACTTACTATTGCGTCTGTGAACAGAGATCCACAGACTATGTCTATGTGAGCTTGTAATAAATGGGGTGAAGGGGTGGTGGTGGGGAGGGGGGAAGGGGAGCGAGGGAAGGGATCCCTGTTTCATTCAGCCGTTTCCGCTTGCGGTCAGGAAAATAAATGTTCCTGTTCTTTCACCCGTAGCGAAGGGCGTTTCTCTTTCTGAGGTGCAGCAGGAATAAAAACGATAGACTGAGTATCGTCCTACGGTCATTAGGAACGGGGTGCTAGATCGAATGGACAAAAATGAGCCAGGACTTCCTCTGCTACCTTTTCTAAGATACCATACCAAAGTCAGGCTCACGTGATTTACAGAAACTGCAGAGAAGCGAAGCCAAGGTACCCGAGGATAAACATTTAACGTCTGCTCTCTCAAATACTTTTGTCTTTTACGTACCTAAATACTCCGTAAGACATTGTTCAGTGCGTGGAGGATGTTACTTTGAGCCACCAATGGTCTTTCCGTTCCTGTTAAACTCGTAAATGGAATCAATGGAATATGATTGACTACGTGCCCCCAATATCCCGAATTTTATCTTTACGATCTTTGAGACCATCGTTGAGGATCACATCAAAGTAAAGTTCCACGAAATGTTCCGAGAGTAAGCCATGACTGAACCCTCTGTCATTTTATAAATAGTCCCATTGATCCACCTCATCAAACATATTGCCATCATACATCATCAGTTTCTATACGATTCGACTACAGATCCTACGACTCGTTAGTTGTTGTCTAAGAATTAGTCTATGGAACTATTCAGGCTTCTAACTGCTAGAAGTTTGAGAATTACTGTGATTTTAGTAAGCTAAACATAAGAGAAAGAGAGACCCCTGCCTAGCAATCAAAATCGAACAAGAGACTAGTAAAATTCAATAAATATTATAACTAGTATATGTGCATTATTTTACAACTAGATATTTCTCACCTTTTTCTACGTTTTGATTTCACAAGTTTTCCGGCTTACAATTATAATCTGTAGCTTGTCAGAAACTCAATATTCGTCGCTTTTAGACCATTCTGGGTTATAGATTTACATAATCATTCATACCTGTACCACAGGCGGAGTGAAGCGAGGTCTGGATGATTAATGTGCAGCATGGAAATTTGATACATTTATTAACAACACCATCTACACTGAAACAAGACGACGGTTCAATCCCGCGTCCGGCCATCCTGATTTAGGTTTTCCTTGATTTCCCTAAATCGCTCCAGGCAAATGCCGGGATGGTTCCTTTGAAAGGGCACGGCCGACTTCCTTCCCCATCCTTTCCTTTTAAAGTGAAGAGCATATGCTCACATTCCAAAACAAGTTTAACCAGTCAACTGCAAATCTCGTTAAGGTATGATTTATAAAAACGAAAACCATGATAAAGATTTGTTTCGTTCAGAGGTAACTCTAGGCAAACTGAAACGAAAAGATTTAGGCCTACTGCAACAGCAGTGTTGATACTGAATTTAAATGTAGCCTGAATTTAAATTGAAAAAAAAAAATAAACTGAATGATTACAGTTGAAACAAACACTATACATACAAAATAATAACTGAACTGAAACGGTGCTAAAATACGTTAAAGCACCAATTAAGTTTGACAGTTACAATATACAACTGATTCAGATATAAATTCCGGCAACCAGACTGTTTATTCTGTCGATCGAGCGTACATCTGGCTAGCCGTTAGGGTGGCACGAAATACTACTAACTGAAATGCATTATAGGCCACACGGTTCACTTTACAACTGGCTTGGCTAAATAACGGTGTACACAATACACGAGCTCGGGTAATCTCGAAAGAAATCTGAGTTAGTGCTCACCAGTAACCGTTAAACTCTACCGTACCAATCTCGGCTGGAAAGGTCACAACGATTAGCAATAACCGATAAGACAAGAAAGCTGTTCTTAGATTAGAAAAGGCACAGTTCGTTTAACTTCTCTCTACTCAACTCACACTGGGAGGGTAAGTTTTGGCAACTAAAGAACCAACGCCTACTTTATTACACAAGCCCTTTAATGTCACTGAACATTTGCTCACTTACGCAAATAAATGACATACTAGTCGTCGCCACTTCCACGAATACAAAATACAAGTGCCAACGACTATTAATTATACGAACCGCGCAAGGATTAATCGGAGGCGTCGCCTGTGGGCACAATAACAGAATCATTTAAAATAACCGTCGGATCAGTCACGCTTCTCAGACACCGCTACTGCATTTACTAAGTGGAAGGATAGCACTGAAGTATAACTTACAAGAGATCTGTGCAATCACACATGTCGAAACCAGCTCTGAAATTTTTTGTACAGGAGGAATAAGCCGAAAGAAACACAATGTCAAAATTTTAGCTGCTAAGACACTTTGCAAATATTTAAAAGAATGTTTAAATTTGCCAAATCAGTAAACAGATGACAGGGCATAACGCGATCTTAATTTGTAAAGCGAATGTCAGTTTCCACAGAAAGTTTGTCTGACTCAATTGTTCAGTTACCATTCGCTCAAATCTGCAGATCATTTAATATCCGTAATAATTAGTAGTTACCTTTGCGGTATCGTTAACAATGGAGATTAAGCTGAATTAATTTTCTTTGTGATTTCTTGGTATATGCTTGCTAAGAGCATCTGTCTTTGCGCAGGTTTCAGAGTTTCGCAATAATGTGGTAGCCAGTTAATGTTTTCACCCTGCAAAGACGAAATGTGAAGAACGTGGTATGCAGTCGAAGTTACTTACATCTCCTGAAGACCTACATATGATTTATTCGCTAGTTAATTTCTTGGACATTTATTCCAGTGATATCGACATATCGTTAGAAATTGTGGAAATATCAGGAGAAACAAGAAATGATTCGGACGATTCCACGAGGTGCGGTTCCAACGATTGTTGTTATGCTAATTAAAATCCATAACAAAAACAGAGTACGTTCCGTCCCCAAAGAAAACATTGTACAGTAATAGTCTTCAGAGAGAGTGAAAGACTGTAAAGTTTTTGGTTAAACGAAGGAGGGAGAAAACGCTTGAACTTAAACAGTGTGCAAAGATGGCTTCATTTCCTAAAATCTGAACATGAGTTGTACAAATGGAAGAAAGGCTTATATGAAGTATGAAATGTACAATAAAGTGAAGCTCGCGAAAGCGTGAAAGAAAAACTACTCGAAAGATTTAGAACTGCTCGTGAGAGTCAGAGCACAGTTACTGAGGGAGATGTACGAGGCTGGGCACAGCTTTCTTCTGAACAGAAATAACGGTGTTGAAAAAGTCTGTACAGGAAGTAAGGTCTGTTTCCCCACATACTGTAAGTATAAATGAAGTTGATTTGACAGTGGGGAAACTGACGCTATGTTTGTTCGTGTTCTGTGCTTGAAGAGAGGGTTTTTGGAGCACGCCAATAATGTGCGGTGTTTTATTTGGAACATGGCGGAGAGCTCCGGATGACTGCACGATGGGACATGTTTAAGACAGCAGGGAATAACTTTAATGCTACTAGAAAAATGGCTAAATTAAACACGTCGAAACAAGTGGGGTATTGAAAGCAGGGTTAGTACAGGTAAAGAGGGAATTCCTGAGCAAGAGACGTCTGATACTAAGAGAAATCGGCTTTAATCCGAGGAAGAAAATTCTGACAATGAACATATGGAGCACAGCATTGTACTGGACGTAAAAAATGGAACAGAAGAGAATCGTAGAGTATAGAAGGATGTTGAAAATTAGGTGGACTTTTAAGGAGTGAAAGGATTCTTTGCAGAATCGGCGAAGAAAGGAACGTATTGAAAACACTGACAAGAAGAGGGCATAGGAAGACAGGACATATGTTAAGATATAAGGGAATAACGTCTATGGCACTAGAAGAAGCTGCAGAGGCTAATAACTGTAGGGGAAGACAGAGATTCAAAGACATCCAACAAATAACTGAGGGCATATAAACTAAGTGCTACACTGAGGTGAAGACAGAAATCCGTGTCGGACCGCATCAAACCAGTTAGAAGACTGATGACTGCCTGAATGACCTACATTTAATTACCATGTACTGCTATGAAGAAGCAGCCGAAGGTCAAACTCTGTTGACGCGTCTAAAAATGCCATAATCCTGTAAGAGGGTGGTTCTTCTGGCAGCACACGAGAGCGACATGAATGCCAACAAATAATGGATGGACTCCTGTCCTCCAGAAACGAAACTTCAGTGAATGACCCTGCGGTAGCCATCAGAAGCATAATCCGTTTCCATTTCACCACACACATACTGAACTGGTTAGCTGCACTGCAAACCCTGTCTCGTCAATTCGGTGTCACACATCGTGAAAACGTCTTCTTTACTGTGACAGTAATGTATCAAAAGCAGTTATTTTGGTGTTTTATTAGGCAACCGGTTTCGACGTTCCAATAACGTCATCTGGAGGCCAATGCAATAAAGTTGCAAGGCAATAAATAAACGTGTATAGGGTGTCCCTCAACGTATCACAAAAACGAAAGAAATGATACTTGCTGCTGTATATAAGTAACATACTCAGGTTGCAATGAAAGATATACTACGAACATACGACACGATACGCAACCATGAAACAAGCCCATCAGTCAATTAGAAATAACAATAGAATTGTAGTGTGAATGTAATGTAAACATTAGACCTATAATTCATTGCCTACAAAATATGTGAGGGTATAAGCGACATGGATAGCCTTTTTATACACAATAAAACATCAGCTACATACCGTAAAATTGTGAGAAACGATAAAATAAAATAACGATAGGAATAACGTGGAAAAGTGAACACGATGGATAATAACCGACAAATGTCGTTTATAAAGGCTGTCCGTACTAAATAATACGAATAATTCATTCAAATAGGCATTAGTGCCATAAACGATCAGGATAGAATCAGAGCAAGGAGGTGTAAAAATGTGAACTAACCCCAATTAAAAGAGAATCACATCATTATTATGGGTGTAGATATCTTGTAACCTGTAAATGAATCCACAGATAAGCAATAACTCACGAATTCCATGCGCCGCACTAGCCTAAAAGTAATAGTGGCAACCTGAAACAGCGTCACCAAGCTATCAATTTTCATTCGTCAACGGGCAAACGTCAGTCAACAGACGAAAATTAGGAATGCAGACCTATAGGAACATTTGAGTAGCAACTGTATATAGACAAAGTATACCACAAAACTGAAGGCTAAATATATAATCCTGTAGATTACCAAGTCATCAAGAGAAAAAAAGATGTGGGGAAAAGACGTGAAATATCTTATGTGAAGAGCGATCAGCATGCTGTAAACAACGAGTATCGTCATAATTAACTGTATTGATAAATATTCTTAATAGGTGACATAAAGTAAAAGTGAATTTACTATTATTGTAACGAATAATGACCATTAGTCACCGGACAAATACCTACCATGAGAACTCTAAAATGAGGCAGTATAAAAATGTGAAACAAGTTCACGTAAAAGAACCAGTGTTGGGCACCCTGTGGCAATGAGGTAAAACTGTGATAACAATAAATCAAGGGGGGAACTGTACTAAAGTAACCTGGAAACAGTAATATGCTAAGAATTTTCGTAAGATTGCGATAAAGATGAACACGTAAAACATGACCTACCGGAGAACATCAGTCAATAGATAGTATCTAGGAAGAATATATCATTCAGCTGGATCGCCATGAAAGTGCAATGAATTATCAGGAAGTCAGCTAAAAGAAATTGAAATCCTAAAGTGCTGTGTTTAGAGCGAAAGCAATATGCAGCAAAAGTGAGGAGCCGAACGAAAAACAGAAACCAAAGCTTCTAAAAGAGGTGAAAAACGAAATAAAAATCCATTCATTATTGTTGCGCCTATGGATGGACCTATAAAGGTAACCAGCGTAAGATGTAGTGAACAAAAATGTAGGCCCATGGTCTAGAATTGATAAATACGGAATAAAGTAGTAGACAGCTCTCTGTGTCTAGCAAGTAAGAGAAAGAGCACTGTACGAACCCTCAATTAATCGAAATCTAAGATTATCGTATGTCTTGTAACATAACAATTAAGTTAATAAGCCAGGTGTCTACGATGAAACACATGAGATCAAACCGTCAATAGACTGCGAAGCTATCTCCGTTAAAATGCAACTAACATGCAAATACCAGAGTGTGAAAATAGCTGAAGAACCACGTAGAACTAGCAGCCGAAACAAAACAACCACAGTTGCAGTGAAATACGAGAGTATAAACCAACGAAAATTAGTAACTTCCCGCCCTGAAGATGTGATTAGAACGTCGAAACTGGTTGCCTAATAAAACAATATCAAAATTACCGCTGTTAGTAAAGTATTATTACATTTCATCGGTTGGCCGCTGTCCTACGCTACTGAACCCAAGATGGAGCTACATTTATTTTCTCTTATTTAAAAAATTAAAGACCTCAGAGGTGACAAGTAACGAATGGTGACATTTTATTCCACTATTACAAGTAATCTGTTTTGGCACTGTACTATTCAGATGCCGTCGGACCGTGAAGTGGGTGGGAAGTTGGATATCTCATTTGATACTGAAATCATCGACACTTCTAGTTGCTGTGCGCGCTACATATTCAGACGTGACATCATCGACCTATTTGGTTTCGACGGTGACAGAACCTTCCATCAACTGGTACAAAGTGCCGTGAGCCATCCGCGGATTTGGAAATGACGAGCAGCCTGTTTGTTGAATCGTGCTGGAAACGCACGGTGCACGTGCGCGTTGGATTCACACTTGAATGACTGCAGCTCACAAAAACGATGTCTGCTGTAATGCCTAAATTTTTACTGTCAACTGTAAGTACCGCCTTTGTGTAGTTGTTTACTGACGGCATCTGAAATCTTTCGTTTCGATGTCCGTTGCAAAAATCTGAAAATTTACTGAACCGCTTGAGTAATTTTCAATTTTCTTTTTTCTGCAGTTTCCTAGAAAAATACTGTTGAGTACATCTTTGTGGAGAGTAGGTAAGAAGAAAAATGTTCTCTTAGGTTAAACGTTTGATGACGTTGCAATTCCGTTAGAGACAGCAAAGAACTAGACTGAGCGATTGAAAGGAACAGATAATGTCTTGAAAGGAGAATGAAAGATGTCATCAACAAAATTAAAACAAGGTTAATAGATTGCAGGCGAGTTAAATCAAACCATGCTGACAGAATTAGTTTAGGAAATGAGACACTGCTAATTTGGGAGGCGACTTCCGCTCCTCTCTCGAATGAGGAACATCATGAACAGTCACTCAACTATATGACAAATATGCTCCCCTAACGACCGAAAAAGTAAGAAACAGCCTGCACTTCCGCTAAATGATGAGCTAATAGAGCTCATGAATCTGAGACACTGCACATATGACATACAAACTACGCGTTCCAACAGAAAATAATATTGTTTACAGGCAGAAGTGGAGCAGTCAGCCAAGATGTCAGAAATACTAAATTCAAGTAGGCACATACATTAACCGACAACAGACACAGCCAAGCTGTAGCTGTCCTACGGAAAAAATCTGCGTGGTTTTGATATAAGCAAAGTCAACGCTGCAGCTGAACAAATTGCCCCATCCGAAGCAATGTAACAGCTACGACTCAACCGCAAACGAAACAGAGACATACTGGTTATTTTGGGGGATAAACGACAACATGTATGCAGGCGATCTTCAGTTGCATCTAATTGCAAAATAAATAAAACTAGACACAGCTATCGAGACTTTGGATGCCGACCTGTATATGTTGTCAGAATGCACATAGAATATACAGTTGAAGCTCAATCCTTCCGAACTTCAAGCGATCCTCGTTGGTCGTTCCAGGCTTATTAGCCCAAAATATCTGCAATCCCTGTCATATTTAGTAATAAATGGGACAAATATCTACTTCTCTCCCTCAGCAAAGAGTGTACGGATAGTAATGCATAAAAACTAAAGTGGGCCAAGCACATAAGAGCAATGTGCGAAAAGGCGCAAGCATCTATCCACGCCCTAGAAAAGTTAAAAAAAAAACCTCTTCCCTTTTGACCTGAAAAAGGAAGTGGTAAAACTCTCATACTTCCAATAGTTTATTAAAGCGAATTTATCCTGCAAGACCCCTCTCAGGAAAGCTCATCGCACCTGGTACTGGTTATGTTTGTGACGTTCAACTCTTTGATCATGTTTCATCTTACGCCAACTGTCCTGACTATACACAGACAAACGCGGAGATTTCCATACTCCATATCTTCTCTAGTGTCCTATAGATGTAAACTCTCTCTGATATCTCCCCTCCACCTTAACGCTTTTGTCTAAACAACACGGCAGAAACAATCATTCCCATTAGAGCAAAATCCTTTCCGACTCCATCACTCAGCCTCTTTCTTGGAGTCCCTTTTAGCACCAGAAACTGGAATGACTTCGCTCATTATATCAGAGAACAGAATAACATATCCAGCTTCAGAAGACAGTTCATAACGTATCTACTGAAGGAACAACAATGTCTACCTTTGTCCCTGTACACACTGGTTACCCTGTTATATCCTTCTTTCCGACCTGACGTTCATTTTTCAGTGCTCTTAGCCAGTGCAGTCTATCTACATTTCCCTACATCAGAACTCGCTAAGTCAGAAAGTATCACTTTTATATAGCTATAAATACTTTTTGTTTCCGCCAGCTCTATCCCCATTATTATTATTATTAGTAATAATAATAGCAATAGCGGCAACAACAGCAGCGGTACACTAGTAATAGTGGAAGTGCTGCTAGTATTAACTTTATTAGTTCTTAGTTAGCACTGATTATTCAGATTGTTTCTACGTCATTAAAGTCTATTAATACAATATTATTACTATTTGTCACATTATTGTTGTTTCTTAGGTAACTATGATGTATTAAACTCTGGTCCTATGTACGAGAGGGTATGGAGGCCCTAATCTTATCAAATAAAATAAATAAAATAAAGTGTAGTAGATGAGTTTTGCTGTTTGTGGAGCAAATTAATTGATGATGACCGGAGAAGAAAGTATATAAAATACAGACTGGCTATAGAAAGAAAATCGTTTCTGAAAAATAGGAATCTGTTAACATCTGAAACGCGTTTGAGTTAGTCTTTTCTTGAAAGTGTTTGGACGGTAGCCAACTACGAAGTGGAACACTAACAGTGCCCACAAGAAGAGAAAAGGTTTTGAAGTGTGGTGCTACAAAATAATGCTGAAGATAAGACTGAGCAACTATTGAGGAGGTACTGAACCGAACTGGGTAAAAAAAAGAACTTTGTGGCATTGCATGACTAAAAGAAGGGTTCGTTGACAGCATACATCGTCAGGCATAAAACAATAGTCAGTTTGGAAATGGAGGGACCTGTGGAAGGTCAAAATTGTCGAGGGAGACAGAGGCTTCACTGCAGCAAGTCCTAAAGCATGTAGGCAGCAGTAGTTATAGGCTGGCACAGAATAAACTAGTGTGGAGCTGTATTAAACCGTCTTCAGACTGAGGACCGCTGCCACCCCCACCACTAAAACCATCACAACAACAACAGCAGCAGCAGCAACAACAACAACAATATGCTATAATATGGGTGCTACAGTGGATGAGAAAATCACTTTCAAACTACAAATCCAGTCAAGGAACCTGCATTCAATACTCTGTCTCTTCTACAATTACTTTCTGTCACTAACTGATTCTGTCACCTTTGGCAATGGTATGTTAATGTGAACAATGCCATATTACACAATACTTCGGAGCCCACGTTATATTATAAATTGTATGTCACCCTATTACTGGTTGGTTAAGTCAATTAAACGATAGGAGGAAAGAAAGAGCTAACTAACTCCAATAGGAGCACACCTAGTAAAGCATTACGGTTTTAAAACCAATCTCGTTTGATAGCAGCTTTACTTGCTTCTGATCTAACATTACTCATTATGTACCTCAGTATCGAAAAACGATTGTTCCAGTGTGCTACTAAACAACTAAAACTTGATTTATATCGCGTTATGTTTCTTTGTGGTCTCTTAAGTGAAGCGAAACGGTGAAACAGCTCTTTTAGACGTTGTTCAAAATGTTGTTTCACTATCTAAAAACGTCATCCAAATTTGGTGATCAGTCCACATATCAACCAAATTCAAACGGAAAGTTCGTTACACGGCCGATGCACCTCGTAATTTTAGTCAAATTATTAGCCCTGTGACGGAAACATCCGTATATATAGACGATTTTATTTTGGTCATCAGAGTTCTGTCTGGTTTAATAAGGCCCGCCACTACTCCCTCTCGTGTGCCTCTTCATGTCACAGCAGCACGTCCTCTGTAACTTGTGAATATATTACATGCAGCCTGTGTTTCTCCTACAGTTTACATCCTCTACAGATCCCTCGAGTACCATAGAAGTTATTCCCAGTCGTCCTCACACATACGCTATCATACTGCCCCTTCTTATTTCAGTGTTTTCCGCATGTTTCTCTCCTCGGCGATTTTGCTGAGAACATTCCCAAATTTTGTATCAGTCTCTCGATACCACCACATCTCAAATGCTTCAATTTTCATCTTTTTCGATTCCCATGACGCACTTCTGTAAAACTCTGTGCTGAAAACGTGCTTTCTTAAAAAGTTGTTTCTCAATTGAGGCCGCTGTTTTCGTTAGTAGACTTCTTTTGCCCACGATGCTTTCTTTTCCTGTGCTAATCTAGTTTTTATGTCCTCCTTGCTTCATACTTCAGGTGTTATTTTACTTCCAAGGTAGTAAGATTCCTCCACTTCATCTACTTTGCGGTTTCCGATTGTGATTTTAATTTTATGGTTAATCTCATTTCTGTTATTCCTCATTACTTTCACCTTTCTACGGTTTACCCTCAATCCAGAGTGTATGTTCATTAGACTGTTCATTCCATTCAGTGTATACTATAATTCATTGTCGCTTTCACTGAGAACAGCAATGTCATCAACGAATTTTAATACTGGTCGCCTGTCACCCTGATATTCTTCGATGTACAGACTGAATAGTAAGTGCAAATGAGTACGTTCATGTCTTGTACCCTTTCTAATCCGGGCACTGCGTTCTTGCTCTCCCATTCTTATTTTTCCTTCTCCGTTCTTGTAGCTCTTATAAATGTCGGTGAATAAATAGTTGTAGGTAAACTACAGAATACAACGACAACGATCGTACTATGGCGGAGAACAAACTCAGACTGGACAGGCATGAAGAACTAAATCGCCTGCGTCTGTGGCAAAGAAGCCATCCTGGGATTTTATTTGGAGGATTTTCGGAAGCACCGAAGGGCCAAAGGTGGATGTCTGGACAGGGATTTAGATACAACGAATTTCAACACATCTAATGTACCAAGAATTCGGGACCGAGCGAGGTGGCGCAGTGGTTAGACACTGAACTCGCATTCGGGAGGACGACGGTTCAATCCCGCGTCCGGCCATCCTGATTTAGGTTTTCCGTGATTTCCCTAAATCACTCCAGGCAAAAGCCGGGATTGTTCCTCTGAAAGGGCAGGGCCGACTTCCTTTCCTAATCCGATGAGACCGATGACCTCGCTGTCTGGTCTCCTTCCCCAAAAACAACCAACAACCAACAAGAATTGCAATATAAAGACACACAGCATAGTTTTACAAGAGATCGTCATCTGCGCGAGATGCTAGACAGAGAGGGCACTCCACCACGTTTGGCGTTAGCACAGTTCCCATTACTTGGCTTCCGAACCCATCGGCTCACGTCGTCATTGGTTCTCCCCAGTCCTGATCGTAGCTTTCTCGGAGATTTTCACGCCAGCCAGCTGTTACTGTTTCCAAGAAAAAGTGTTTTGATTGCGTTCGTCCATTACGGAGGCCAAGAATTTTTTCCTTCGACAATTCAATCCTTGTTTTAGCAGGTGAAACGGTAGGCTCTTTACATGTTGGCAGCGATCAAACTTTTAGGCGAATCCGCCGCCATCCTTAAGTGAGTCCACGTGGCGGATGGGTGCTATTTTATTCCGTTGTAACAGTCCCTTTAACGGTAGCCACTCCTTTGTGTTCAGAAGATAGGTCTGGTCAGATGACATGCGTATTATAATACTGTGGATGGGCGCTATTTTATTCTGCTCTAAGCGTTCCTTTAACAGCAACCATTTCCCTGTGTTCAGAGGGAAGGCCCTATTTGATCAGATAATTATGGTCCTGCGAATGGATTCGTTCGTCACTTCTTGGCACTGGAAAGGTGTTTCTCGTACAGGGGCAACAATGATGCACCGGAACATTGCGACAGCCGGATTAATAGCGCTGTGATACCCCTTTGGAACTCAATGAAGCAGCGATTCTGCGTTTCATGAATTTGACTGGTCCCTGGTAGCTTAACCGAGGAATGTATGGTGACACCTGAAGAGTGGGATGCCAAAGCAAAGTTGGTACCTAGTAACATACTCACAGAAAAATATAGTCGCTGTATGCCATACTGACGAGTGAGTAACGCCGGCTAACCACGCCTCATACAGCTTCGCTATGCCACCGCAATCGATAGTCTACTTCCGGCTGAGCAAAGTAACGCTCTGTCCATTTTGCAGTCAACGGTCAAGACGACAGTATCGTCTTAGGTAGGCCACTAGTGTATTAAATGGCTTAGACAGCATTAATGTGAATGTTATGTCAGCCATTCTTCAAGCATAGAGACATGTAAAATTATCTGTATCAAGTGATATTAATATTCAAAAAAATGGTTCAAATGGCTCTGATCATTATGGGACTTAACAGCGGAGGTCATCAGTCCCCTAGAACTTAGAACTACTTAAACCTAACTAACCTAAGGACATCACACACATCCATGCCCGAGGCAGGATTCGAACCTGCGACCGTAGCGGTCACGCGGTTCCAGACTGAAGCGCCTAGAACCGCTCGGCCACACCGGCTGGCTATTGATATTCACAGACAGTTGTAAATGCTCAGAACATTGCTAATAAAATGGATTGTACAAAGTTACATAAATCTTCATATTTGCAATGAATTAAAATGAACTAATATTTTACACGCTACAGCTCCACTCCGTCTCGTTCCGGAGCAAATCAAAGAACCCACCATTGTGACGGCGAGTGTATTTTCGTGCATAAGAACAGAATGCGATGTCACATATCCACGCACATGTCACGCAACTTACGTGGTTTGTGTATGCGGAGTTGGCACCCGATAATGTGACAGGTGAGTTCCATCGTCTTCAGATCCCCGATTTCGGTGGCCAAGACATCAAATGTGAAAATGTGTTGTATAACTGGAAGAAAGATTTACGCAACGTATGAAGTATGTACCAAAATAAAACTCGCAAAATTGTGAAAGAAAACTGTTCGAAAGATTTAGAATTGCTCGTGAGAGTCGGAGGGAGATCTACGAGACTGGGCACAGATTTCTTGTGAAAAGGTGTAACAATGTTAAAAAAACGCTGTCTGCACAGACAGAAAGGTCTGTTCCCTCATATACTGTATTTATAAAGGAAATTAATTTGACAGCGGAGAAACTGACGCTGTGTTTCCTCGTTTAAAACAATCCCATTGTCAATTCGGATTAATCTGCAGTATTTGTGCTTGAAGACAGTATTTCTGGAGCATGCCAATGATGTGCTGCTTTTTATTTGCAACATGGCGGAGAGCCCTGGATAACTGCATGAGTAATGGTGCTAGAAAAAAAGGTTAAATTAAACACAATGAAACAAGGAGGGTAAAGAAAGCCGATTCGCACAGGTAAAGAGCGAATTTCTGGACAAGAGAAGCCTTTTAGTATGAAAAACTGGCCTTAATCCGAGTAGGAAATTTCTGAGAATGTACATATGGAGCACAGCATTATATGGTAGTGTGTCATGGACTGTGGGAAAAATGGAACAGAAGAGAATCGAAGCGTTTGAGGTGTGGTGCTATAGAAGGATGTTGAAAATTAGGTTGACTTGTAATGAAAGCGACGATTCTCTGAAGAATCGGCGAAGAAAAGAAAGTACGGAAAACAGTGACGAGAAGAGCGGATGGGATGATAGTACACGTGTTAAGACATCAGAGAATAGCTTCAATGGAAATAGCAGAAGCTGCAGAGCGTAGTAACTGTAGGGGAAGGCAGAGATTGAAATACATCCAACAGATAACTGAGGATGTAGAGTTTAAGTGGTGATTTGATGTGAAGCGAGGCATTCGTGTCGTACCGCATCAAACTAGTCTGATGACCTACATTTAATTACCTTGTACTGCTATGAAGAACCAGGTGATGCTCAAGTCCTGCTGACTTATCTAAAAATGGCGGCATCCTGTGAAACAGTGGTTCTCCTGGCAGCACGTGTGAACGCCATCAATGCCAATAAATACTGCATGGACTTCCTGTGCTCCAGGCACGAAACGTCGCTGCGATAATCATCTAAAGTATACTTCATTCCGTTTTTGC
Source organism: Schistocerca piceifrons (assembly GCF_021461385.2). Lineage (NCBI taxonomy): Eukaryota > Metazoa > Arthropoda > Insecta > Orthoptera > Acrididae > Schistocerca > Schistocerca piceifrons. Next base: position 934,791,541 of record NC_060139.1, on the reverse strand, counting down.
CATACACGCACATAGATATGCACTGAACTGGTCAGCTTTACTGCTCTCACTGTCTCCTCAAATTGATGTCACAGTCGTGAAAACGTCTTGCCTACTGTAATAATGCTGTACTGGCAACAGTTATTTTGATATTGTTTTATTAGGCAACCAGTTTTGACGTTCCAGTCACGTCATCTGGAGGCCTATACAATAAACTTACAAAACAGCAAACAAACACGTAATAGGATGTCGCACGTAGTATTACGCAAACGAAAGAAATTATACATGTTAATGTATATAAGTAAAATATTCAGGTTATAATGAAAGAAATACTTTGAACGTACAACACGATACGCTTTAAAACAAGCACATAATACACTTAACAGAAATAACAATAAAAGAGTAGTGTGAGGGTATTGCAAACATTAGACCTATACATTCATTGTCTACAAATATGTGAGGGTATGAGCGACAAGGTTGGATTTTTTTATACATAAAATAAACATGAAGAATCAATTCAGCTAGATACGATAAAGGTCATATAGCAAAGCTGTCAGTACTACATAATATGAGTAAGTCAGTCAAATAGGCATTAGTGCCATAAACCATCAGGTTCAGAGCAAGGAAGAGTAAAAATGTGAACCAACCACAAGTAAAAACAAACAGGTCAATATTATGTGCGTAGATATCTTGTAACCTGTAGGTGAATCCGCAATTAAGAAGTAACTCAGGAATTCCATGCGACACACTAGCCTAAAAGTAACAGTGGCAGCCTGAAACAGCGTCACTACGATATCCATATTCATTCGTTAACCGGCGAACGTCAGTAAAAATGTCAACGAAGAGAGGAAAAATAGAAATACAGACCTTTAGGAAACGTCTGAGTAGCAACTGTGTGTAGACGAAGTATACCCCCAAAACTAAATTGGCAATAAGGCTAAAAACCTAATGCTGTAGGTTACCAAGTTATCAAGGAAAGAAGATGTGGACAAGAGAAATAAAATATCTTACGTGAAGTGAGATCAGCATACTGGTGACACCGAGGAGTATCGCCACAATTAACAGTAAGCTGCATTGATAACTATTCTTAAAAGATGACATAAAGTAAAAGTGAATTTACTATTATTGTATCGAATAATAACTGTATTCATTAGTCACCAGACAAAAGCCTGTAAAGAGAAACCATGAAATTTCTAAAATGAGACAGTATAAAAATGTGAAACAAATTCACAAAAAAGAACCAGTGCTGTGACTGTGGACATGCTGTGGCAATTAGGTGCAACTACAATGACAATAAAACACGGGGGACAACTGTACTAAAGTAACCTGGAAACAGTAACTTGCTAAGAATTTCCGTAAGATTGCGATTAAGACGAACATGTAAAACATGACCTGCCAGATAACATCAATTAACAGATAGTATGTAGCAACAGCATATTGTTCAACTGGATCCCTATCAGAGCACAGTGAATCATCAGGCAGCTAAGTAAAAGAAAGTGAAATCCTGAAATACCATATGCAAAGCGAGAGTAATATGCGGTAAAAGTGAGGAGCCAAACGAAAAGCAGAGGTGGTTTCCACCAAAGTTTCTAAACGTGATGTGAAACGAAATAAAAATTCATCCATTATCGTTAAGTCTAATGATGGACGTATAAACGAAACCATCTTGAGATGTATTGAATGCAACTCTAGGCTCACGATCTGGAACTGATAAATACGAAATAAAACAGCGGACAGGGACTGCATTTGTTGTGTGTGGATGCGAGCCGACTAGGTGACTTCGTTCTCAGCTTCAGGCTGTGATGGCTTCGGTTACACAGCTTGAGGCTGCAGTGGATGGGCACCACTGTTGGGGGCCGGCCGTGGGAATCCAGCACGTCTGTGTCCTCTGATCGCTCCCCACCAGTGGCCAGCCCAGTTACTGCTCGCACTGAGGTTGACCCCTCACCTGTGGTCGAGTGGGAGGTCGCCCTAGTGCATAGCAGGCGGCGAAAGACTGCCCAGGTGGCCGCACGTAAGGCCTCCACGGTTTGTCTGACGAACGGGTTCCAGGTGCTGTCTGTGACTGAGACTGTTGCTGAGCCAGATGCTGTCGCCTGTCCTGTTTCAGAAGAAACCTCTCAGCCTGCAAGATCCAAACCATCAAAGAGGTTGGGATTATTGATAGTTGGAAGCTTCAACGTTAGGCGCATTGTGGGTCCCCTGAGGGACATGGCTGCCAAGAAGGGAAAGAAAACCAATGTGCACTCCGTGAGCATACCGGGCAGAGTCAATCCAGATGTGGAATGGGTCCTCCCAGATGCCATGAAGAGCACATGGTGCAGCCCACTGCAGGTTGTTGCTCACTTCTGTACCAATAATGGATCAGAAGAGATTCTCTCTGCTTTCGAGAGGCTAACCGAAGTGGTAAAGGCTGCCAGTCTCGCTTGCAAGATGAAAGCAGAGCTGACCATTGTTGTAAATGGCATCTCTATAGACCGTGTAACAAATGCAAAATTTCTACAACTGAATATTCATTCTCAGTTATAGTGGTGTGAACACACAAAGGTACTTGCAAACAGAATGTCATCAGCATGTTAGGCCCTTAGAATCCTGTCATCAGTGAGTAAGATGCAGTGCCCCTTAATTACATATTATTCATATGTACACTCAGTTCTTAGCTATGGCATTCTTTTGTAGGGAACAAACGCACAAAATATGAACACAATTTTCAAACTCCAGAAAAGAGCCATAACAATAATAGCCAAAAACACTAGTCAAGTTCATAGTAAAGATCTGTACAGAACACTGGAGATTTTAACTGCTCCATGTGAATACATTTGCCAGTCAGTTGTACACATCAGAAAATAACATTGATAATTACTGCTCAAACAGCTCTGTCCATGACCATGCAACAAGACATAGACTGAACTTACATTTACCAAGATAAAAATAAACAAAACTCAAAACAGCATTTTTTACCAAGGAATAAAACTGTACAATACATAGCCAAAACAGATTAAAGAAATTGCAAAAATGCGCTTATTTAAAAAGGCAGCTAAAAAGTACCTGTTATACAATACATTTTATACATTGAAGGATTACTTAGATAAAACAGAGTAGGGGTTTGATAGAAAAATGCTATACAAATAAATAATAATAATGATTATAAAAACATCCAACAGTCCACATAACACATTCACTTTGTTTTTTTCCTTCTTTTTCCTTTCTATGCATAGCACAATACTAACACCTCTTCCTCTTCCTGAGCTCAACATCTCAGTCATTATGGAGGGATGCTGACTCAGTTTTTCGGGATAGCAAATGGGAAGTTGCGGTACAGAAAATGGCCCAGAGATTACATGTGTGTGTGTGTGTGTGTGTGTGTGTGTGTGTGTGTGTGTGTGTGTGTGTGTGTGTGTATTTGCGTGTATAGTGAGTGAAGTGTAATGAGTGCAGTGACTGATAGTGAGATATGAGTAAACAGTGTGACATTACATTATTTAATAAGTTATTTGTAAAAAAAGTATTGTATACCAGGAGTAAATCTAATGATTGTCTCTAACTAGAAGTCTGTAAGTACATGTGTATACGAATTAGCTTATTTTAAATTGGTCTGAACTTGTAAATACTTTGACATGTCCTATATCCTTGTAAAAAGAGATCTACAGATAAATAAAGCCACTACTACTACTACTACTACTGCTACTACCATCTGCAGCATAGTCGACAGAACCGATTGTGGACCTCTGGTACAGGGCCAAGTGGAGGGTCTGAATCAGAGGCTGAGACGGTTCTGCGACCGTGTATGCTGCAGGTTCCTCGACTTGCCCCAAAGGGTGGCTGGGTTTCAGGTTCTGCTGAATAGGTTAGGTGTCCACTATACGCAGGAGGCGGCTACACGGGTAGCAGGGGCTGTGTGGCGTGGACTGGACGGTTTTTTAGGTTAGAGGGTCTCGGGAAAACATAAAAAGGGCTTCAGTCACAAAGAGTGCAGGCCGAACACAGGACGAACGTAGATACAGGAACCATCGGTATAACAGTTGTAAATTGTCGTAGCTGTGTTTGGAAAGTACCAGAGCTCCGAGCGTTAACAGAAAGCACTGATGCTCAAATAGTTATAGACACTGAAAGCTGGCTAAATCCGGATATAATCTCAGCCGAAATTTTTGCGAAGAACCTAACGGTGTTCCAAAAGGATAGGCTAAACACGGTTGGTGGTGGCGTGTTTGCTGCTGTTAGTAGTTTATCGTGTCGCGAAATTGAGGGAGATACTTCCTGTGAGTTAGTATGGGCAGAGGTCATTCTTGGCAACCGGAATAAAATAATAATTGGCTCCTTTTACCGACCTTCCGCTTCAGATGATACAGTTGCTGAATGGTTCAAAGAAAACTTGAATTGGATTTCAAACACGTACCGGACTCATACGATTATAATTGGTGGTGAGTTTAATTTACTCTCGATATGTTGGCGAAAATACATGTACGCATAAAACATCATCCGAAATTGTGCTAAACACATTCTCTGAAAATTATTTCGAGCAGTTAGTTCATGAGCCCACGCGAATAGTAAACGGTTGTGAAAACACTCTTGACCTCTTAGCAACAAATAATCGTGAGTTAATAACGCCCGTCAAAACCGATATGGGGGTTAGTGAACACAGGGTTGTCGTAGTGAGATTGAATATTGTAACCCCCAAATCCTCCAAAAATAATCGAAAAATATACCAATTCAAAAAAGCAGATAAAAATTCACTTGACGCTTTCCTGAGAGACACTCTCCACCTCTTCCAAATTAATAATATAAGTGTAGGCTTGAATTCAAAGAAATAGTAACGGCAGCAATTGCAAGATTTACGCCAAATAAATTAACAAACGACGGAGCTGATCCTCCTTGGTGCAAAAAACGGGTTAGAACACTGTTGCAGAAACAATGAAACAAACATGCCAAATTTAAACAGATGCAAAATTCCCAAGATTGGTGATCTTTTTCAGAAGCGCGGACTTCAATGCGAGATGCTTATAACAGTATCCACAAAGAAACTTTGCCTCGAAACCTGGCAGAAAATTCAAAGAGATTCTGGTCGTGTGTGAAGTATGTTAGCGGCAAGAAACAATCAATGCCTTCTCTGCGCGATAGCAATGGAGATACTATCGCAGACAATGCTGCCTTGGCAGAGCTACTAAACACAGCCTTCCGAAATGCCTTCACAAAGGAAGACGAAGTAAATGTTCGAGAATTCGAGTCAAGATCTGCTGCCAATATGAGTAATGTAGGGGTAAATATCCGCGGAGTAGTGAAGAAACTTAAATCATTTAATAAAAGCAAGTCTTCTTGTCCAGAGTGTATACCAGATAGGTTCCTTTCAGAGTATACTGATGCATTAGCTCCAATCATATACAATCGTTAGCTCGATGAAAGATCCGTATTCAAAGACTGGAAAGTTGCACAGGTCACACCAATATTCAAGAAAGGTAGTAGGAGTTATCCACTTAAATATAGGACCATATTGTTAACGTCGATTGCAGCAGGAGTTTGGAACATACGAATTACCTCGAAGAAAACGGTCTATTGACACACAGTCAACATGGGTTTAGAAAACATTCTTGTGAAACACAATTAGCTCTTCATTCGTATGAAGTGTTTAGTGCTATTGACAAGGGTTTTTAGATCGATTCCGTATTTCTGGATTTCCGGAAAGTTTTTTTACACTGTACCACAAAGCGGCTTTTTAGTGAAATTGCGTGCTTGTGGAATATCGTCTCAGTTATGTGGCTGGATTTGTGATTTCCTGTCAGAAAGGTTACAGTTCGTAGTAATTGACGGAAAGCCATTGAGTAAAACAAAAGTTATTTCTGGCGTTCCCCAAGGTAGTGTTATAGGCCCCTTGCGGTTCCTTGTCTATGTAAACGATTTGGGAAACAATCTGAGCAGCCGTCTGAGGTTGTTTTCAGATGACGCTGTCGTTTATCGACTAATAAAGTCATCAGAAGATCAAAACAAATATCTGAATGGTGCGAAAATTGGCTGTTGACCCTAAATAAAGAAAATAGTGAGGTCATCAACATATCTGCTAAAAATAATTCGTTGAACTACGGTTACACGATAAATCTGTCTAATCTAAAGGCCGTAAATTCAGCTAATTTCCTAGAAATTACAATTACGAACAACTTAAATTGGAAGGAACACATAGCAAGTGTTATAGGGAAGGCTAAGGAAAGACTTCGTTTTGCTGGCAGGACACTTAGAAAATGTAACAGATCTAAGGAGACTGCCTACACTACGCTTGTCCGTCCTCTTTTAGAATAAAGCTGCGCGGTGTGGGATCGTTACCAGATCGGACTGACGGAGTACATCGAAAAAGTTCAAAGAAGGGCAACATGTTTTGTATTATCGCGAAATATGGGAGACAGTGTCACTGAAATAATACAGGATTTGGACTGGACATTGTTAAAAGAAAGGCGTTTTTCGTTGCGACGGAATCTTCTCACGATGTTCCAATCACCAACTTTCTCCTCCGAATACAAGAAATATTTTGTTGACACTGACCTACATAGGGAGAAACCATCACCACGATAAAATAAGGGTAATCAGAGTGCGTACGGAATGATATACGTGTTCGTTTTTTTCTGCGCTCTATACGAGATTGGAATAATCGAGAATTGTGAATGTGATTCGATGAACCTTCTGCCAGCCACTTAAATGTGATTTGCAGAGTATCCATGTAGATGTCGATGTAGTTACGCGTGTCGAGCAAGTAATATAACGAACACTGTACCAACCATCAAATAATCGAAATCTAAAACTATCATATGTCCTGTAATATAAGAATTAAGTAAATATGCCAGATATCTATGATAAGACATCGTGAGGTCCAATGGTCAGTCGACTGCGAAGCTATCGCCATTAAAATACAACTAACATGCAAATACCATAGCGTGTAAATATCTGAAGAACCACAGGGCACTAGCAGCCGAAATAAAAGAATCACTGTTGCAACGAAGTATGAGAGTATAATCCAACGAAAATTAGTAGCTTCCCATCCTGAAGATGTGACTGGAACGTCGAAACTGGTTGCCTAATAAAACAATATAAAAATAACGGCTGTTGCAACAGTATTGTCCCACGCTCATGAATCCAGGATGGAGCTACATTTATCTTCTTTACATTGTCACCTCAGCTTTAAGTTAAAGGAGGGAAATTAAAGGTCTCAGAGGCGACAAGTAATGAACGCTGACATTTTATTCTACTACGTAGCTCAGCCTCCGTTGCTTCATCCGAATACACTATGTCCGGCAGATATTTGTTTTTATTTAATTGAGTTTTTATTCCGTTAACAAATTGCAACACCTAAGTTTTTCACGCTAATTAAGACAGTGTAGGTATGGTCTTTTCCTAACGCACTTCTGACCAAAAAGTGACTAAGTGGTGATTTTTCCATGGAAACTTTCATTTCGTAACTGAGAAGTGAAATACCGGTTTTCGTAAATTTAGCTTGAAACTTTCTTTAATGCAACGAAATACTTCCTTAAAAATTTTCATCCTCTATTGCACTGCCTTAAGGACCGAATCTCCAGAAACACGTAAACACGTACTTTTTTAAATTTCTAACTGAGAAGTCGAATACCAGTCGTCATAGATGTGACCTTAAAAATCCTATAGTAGTTCTTTAGTAATTATTTATTTTAAAAAAACTTTCACCCATTATTTACCCCCTTAGTGGTTGAAATTCCAAAAATGATGAAATAAGTATTTTTCTTTTATGACTGAGAAACCAAATCACAGTTTTCGTAGTTCTAGCTTCAAAATTCCCTTAACAGCGACATGCTTTAAAAAGCCTATCAGCCTCTATTTCACACCCCTTGGAATGTAATTTGGGACAATCCCTTCTTAAATGATGTCTTCAGTATGAGTCACACCCTCACCGAACTTCAAGTTTGTATCATAAGCGTTTCTGGCTGGGGAATAGTAAAGAGTGACTCAGTCTCACCATATTTCGTCCCCTTAGGAATTGAATATCCAAAAACAGAAGAACATGTATTTTTATACAAATCTAGCTTTAAAAATGCTTTCGCAATGGAATATTTTCATAAAACGTTTCATCCCGTACTGCACCTCCTTGGGGGCTGAACTTCCAAAAGCAGTGAAATGCGTATGTTTTATTTCTGACAGAGACTCTAAATACAAATTTTCATAGATTTAGCTACAAAAATGCTTGCACAATGAAACATTTCAATAAAAATTTTCATCCCCCGTTTCACCCCCATAAAAGCCACATTTAAATTTTCGTAGATCTGCCTTTAAAAATAATAATATTTATTTAATAATATATTTCCGAAAAAAAAGCTTTTATTAATTATTTCATCCCCATAGGATTAAATTTCCAAAAGTGCTGAAACACATTTATTTATTTCCGATCGAGAATAACTTAACACAGACACTTTTTCAAAAAAGCCCTTCATCCCCTATTTCACCCCGTCAGAGCTGGAATTTCGAAAAAACCCTTCTTAAACGACGCCTATAGTATAAGATCCACACCGTCTCCAGATTTCAAGTTCCTATTTTTATGTTTGTGCTGGGCGATGTTAAGTCAGTCAGGACATTGTCTGTTGTATATGGAGACTGCAAGTAATTTTTACTCAGACGCTATCAGACCCTGACGTGGGTGAGAAGTGAGATATTACCTTGTTTGAAAGTGAAATCAGTCGACGCTTCTCGTTGCTGTGCGCAATTCATATTCAAACATGACTTCATCAACTGATATGTTTTCGACGGCGACAGAACCTTCCATCAAATGGTACAAAGTGCCCTGAGCCATCCGCGGATTTGGAAATGACGAGCGGCCTGTTTGTTGAGCCGTGCCGGTACAGCACGGTGCACGTGCTCGTTGGATTCACACTTGGATGACTGCAGCTCACAAAAACGGCTTCTGCTGTAATGTCTAAATTTTTCCTGTAAACTGCAGGTACTGCCATTGTGTAGCTGTTCACTGACGGGACTTGGAAGCGTTAATAACGATGTCCGCTGCAAAAATCTGAAAATTATCTGAAGCGCTTGAGTATTTTTGAATTTTCTTTTTCTGCATTCTTGTGCTTTTGCGTTTTGCTCTGAAACATTGTAACAGACTGAATGTACTGTTCATTAATGCCTCTTTGCACCCCCTTTCCTGGGAAAACTGTTGAGAGCATCTTAGTGGAGAGAGGGTAAAAAGAAAAACGATCTCTTAGGCGAAACGTCTTGACTGCAAGGTTCCTCATATGACTTAACAGACTTAACATCTTAACAAACGCTGAAATTTTTTTTCCTACTACGTTTCTTTTCGCTTTCTGTCAGAAGCAATGATTGAGAAGAAAGTGAGACGGGTTGTAGCCTATCCCCGATGATACACAGTCGGTAAGTTGAACACGTAGTAAAGGAAACCAAGAAAAATGTGAAAATGAAGTTAAAATTCAGACAGAAGCTAATGAGTTTAAATAAATAAATTGTAGATGAGATTTGCTGTTTGGGAAGAGCAAACAAACTGATGATGACCGAAGAAGAACTGATATAAAATGCAGACAGGCTATAGCAAGAAAAGCATTTCTAAAAAACGGGAATCTGTTAACATCTAAAACAAGTTTGAGCTAGGAAGTCTTTCTTGAAGGTATTTGCCTGAAGTGTGGTGCTACAAAAGAATGCTGAAGATTAGATTGAAGAACTAATGAGGAGGTGCTAAGTCGAATTGGGGTAAAAAGAAATTTGTGGCACAGTATGACCAACAGAAGGGTTCGTTGACATGATACGTCATCAGGTATAAAGGGATAGTCAGTTTGGCGATGGAGGGACATGTAGATGGTAAAATTTGTCGCGGGAAACGAAGGCTTCACTACAGTAAGTTCTAACGCGTGTAGGTGGCAGGCACAGGATATACTAGTAAGGAGCTGTATTAAACCAGTCTTCGGACTGAGGAGCGCTGCCTCCACGACCACTACTACAATATAACAACAACAACAACGACATGCCGTAACGTGAGTGGTACAGTGGATGAGAAGTTCCGTGTCAGACTACAAATACAGCAAGGATCCTGGGTTCAAATCTCTGTCTATTCTGTGATTATTTTCTGTCACTAATTCTGTCACGTCTGGGAATGATATGTTAATGAACAATGCCAAATTAGACAATACTTCGGAGTCTACATTGAATTGTCGGCCGGAGTGACCGAGCGGTTCTAGGCGCTTCAGTCTGGCACCGCGCGACCGCTACAGTCGCAGGTTCGAATCCTGCCTCGGGCATGGATGTGTGTGATGTCCTTAGGTTAGTTAGGTTTAAGATGTTCTAAGTTCTGGAGGACTGATAACCTCAGACGTTAGGTCCCATAATGCTCAGAGCCATCAGTTCGATAATGGCCGGTGCACCTCCTAATTTTAGTCAAGTTATTATCGTTGGGACGGAAACATCCGTATCTATAGATTTTATTTTGGTCATCAGAGTTCTGTCTGGTTTAATAAGGCCCGCCTCTTGTTTCTCCTACAGTTTATATCGTCTACAGATCCCTCGAGTACCATCCAAGTTATTCCCTGACGTCTTCACACATACGCTATCATCCTGCCCCTTCTTTTCAGTGTTTCTCTCCCCGGCGATTTTGCTGAGAACATTCCCACAGTTTTTATCAGTCTCTCAATACCACCACATCTCAATTGCTTCAATTTCCATAACATACTTCGGTAAAACGCTGTGCTGAAAACTTACATTCTTAAATTTTTTTTTTCAATTGAGGCCTCTGGTTTCACTAGTAGACTTCATTTCCCCACGAATGCTTTATTTTTCCTGTGCTAATCTAGTTTTTCCGTACTCCTTGCTTCATACTTCAGGTGTTATTTTACTTACAAGGTAGTAAGATTCCTTAACTTCATCTACTTACCGGTTTCCGATTTTGATGTTATTTTTATGGTTAATCTCATTTCTGTTATTCCTCATTACTTTCACCTTTCTTCGGTTCACCCTCAATTCAGGGTGTATGTTCATTAGACTGTTCATTTCATTCAGTATGTACTGTAATTACTTGTCGCTTTCACTGAGAACAGCATTGTCACCAACGAATTTTAATACTGATCGCCTGTCACCCTGAATTTTAATCTTCGATGTTCAGACTGAATAGTAAGCGCAAATGACTACATCCCTGTCTTGTACCCTTTCTAATCTGGGCACTTCGTTCTTGCTCTCCCATTCTTATTTTTCCTTCTCCGTTCTTGTAGCTCTTATAAAAGTCAGTGAATAAATAGTTGTAGGTAAACTACAGAATACCACGACAACGATCGTACTGTGATGGAGAACAAACTCAGACTGGACAAGCATGAAGAACTAAATCGGCTTCGTCCATGTCAAGGAAGCCATCCTGGGAGTTCATTTGAAGGATTTTGGAAAGAATCAAAGGTGGATGTCTGGACAGGGATTGAGATGCAACGAATTTCAGCTTATCTAATGTACGAAGAATTCTCAATATAAAAGACACACAGCGTAGTTTACAAGAGGTCGTCCTCTGCGCGAGATGCTAGACAGAGGACACTCCAGCGCGTCCCTTGTGGTTTGATGTTAGCACGATTCCCACTACTTGGCTTCGAAACCCATCGGCTTACATCGTCGTTGACTCTCACCACTCCTGATGTAACCTCAGAGATTTTCACACCAGCCAGCTTGTAATGTCTCTTGGAGCGGTCTCTCCGCGATATTTTCAGAAATTTAATAAATTATATAACTCAGTACATATCTCGAAATATCTCTTCTTATCTTACCGATTCCTAGACATACGATGATTATCAATGCAAAGTAGTTTCAAGCCCTATTATTCCTTGGAGCGTGCATTTACTCCATGGAATAGCTTCTCTGCTTATGAAAAGAATGATTGAGATCTTGCCGATTAGCCGTGAAAGAACGAAGATGTATATGTAAGTATTGTTGAGCTAGTCGCCATCCTGATGAGATTCTGTATGAGAAGGAATTTAATACATGAACTAAAGTAAGTGTGTTCGCGTATTATTTAACTGATTATTATTGACAGTGTCTGCTTACTACGCCGTGTTGCACGGGATTAGTGGGGAACGTCTGATTTACACTGGACGATCCTGCCGTTTTGTACGCTCAAGATATCCAGTTTATTACTTTCAATAAATGGGCTAACACGGTCTTACCAGCAGATCTCCGGTCTTCCCCATGTGATCACCGAAAGTTAATAATTATTACAAATGTTTTCAGGAGATCGACTGACAATTTTCGTCGCACCGAGACTTCGAAACTGCTTCACTGCCTTATGGAATTTAAGTTAAGCTCAATTTAATCAGAATAGAACAGTATTGAACTGTGTGAATGTGATAAGCCTGCTTTGTGAATGAAAATTCCCTTAATATACGCATGTTTTTTACTATCCTGATTAGTGAAGCTAAATCAGGCCGGTGTGAGAGAGGTTTTTAAATTTCAGATCCCACAAGAAATATTAAAAGCTGTTGCTGTTTCCAAGACGAACTGTTCTGATTGCGTTAATCCATTTCGGAGGTGTCGAGTTTTTACTTCGACAATCCCATCCTTGTTTCAGTAGGTGAGACGATAACCTCTATACACATTGACAGCGAGCAAGCTTTACGCGAACTTGCCGCCTTTCTTAGGTATATCCCCATGTGGCGGATGGGCGCTATTTTATTCCACTCTGTCTCTTTAACGGCAGCCACTCCCCAGTGTTCAGAGGATATGTCCTATTCTGGTCAAATAATATACCTATTATGGTCCTGTGAATGTGCACTTTTTTATTCTGCTCTTACTTTTAACAGCAGCCATTTTTCTGTGCTCAGAGGATAGCTCCTATTCTGATCAGATAATCGACGTATTGTGGTCCTGTGAATCGATTTGTTCGTCACTTTTTGGAACTGAAATATGTTTCCCGTATAGTGGCAACAACAATGAAGTACCAAAACATTACGACAGCCTGGTTAATAGCACTGTGATACACCTTTGGAACTCAATACAGGAGCGATTCTACTTTTCATGGATTCGATGGGTCAGTGATAGCTTTCCCGAGGAATACATGGTGTCATCCGAAGATCGGGGTGGCAGAGCAAGGTTGGCACCTCGCAAGAAAACCAAAAACAGAAAAGGATAATCGCTGCATGCCGCACTGATGGATGAGCAACGGCGGCTAGCCAATTCTTCTAGAGCAGTGGTTCCCAACAGGTGGTCCGCGGACCCCGAGGGGTCCGCGATCTCTGCCAGAGGGGTCTGCAAGATGCTATTAGAATAAAAAATATATTAAATATATTTCGTATAATAACAGATTTTTTGTTTTGGCCTCTTCCTGCATGACCAGTTTTAAGCTCAAAATTTTTTCAATAATGAATACGTCAATGTTTTTTCTAAGTACCAAAAATAGAAAACGTATTACAAGACTCTTAATTTGGTTTTTTTAGGTACTTGATACTGTGATATGACAAGGTACCAGTCATGCTCGATGAGGGAGTCCTCGAGATAATTTTGTTGGGAACCACTGTTCTAGAGCTTCGCTACGCCACCGCAATCGATGATCTACTTACGGCTGAGCAAAGGAACGCTCGATCCAATTCGCAGTCAACCATCAAGACGACAGTATCGTCTTAGGTAGGCCACTAGTGTATTAAATGGCTTAGGCAGCTTTTATATGAACATTGTCAGTCATACTTCAAGTGAAGAGACTTGTAAAATTGTCTGTATCAAGTGATGTTAATATTCAAAAAAATGGTTCAAATGGCTCTGAGCACTATGGGACTTAACAGCGGAGGTCATCAGTCCTCTAGAACTTAGAACTACTTAAACCTAACGAACCTAAGGACATCACACACATCCATGCCCGAGGCAGGATTCGAACCTGCGACCGTAGCGGTCACGCGGTTCCAGACTGAAGCGCCTAGAACCGCTCGGCCACACCGGCCGGCTATTAATATTCACAGACAGTTGTAAATACATGTCATAGTTCCACTCCGTCTCGTTCTGGAGCAAACCACTGTTGTGCCGGCGAGCGTATTTTCGTTCAGTATAACAGGATGTGGTGCCACATATCTACGTACAGATTTTGCGCTTCACGCGCGGAGTTGGTGCCCGATAATCTGACAGATGAGTTCCATCGTCTTCAGATCCTCAAATTTGGCGGCGAAAGCAGCAACGTAAATTCAGTATCATGCTCCACAAACCACTGCAGCACGATTCAGCCTTGAGAAACGGAGAATTATTTTTCTGGAAGGTGCCATCGCTGTCAGGGAAGCTATCTGAAATACCTGTGCTAGCAGGACAGAGCGGATTAGATTGTGGAAGGAGGCCAAAATAAGTTGCTGTCAGTTGCATTCAACATGCAAACTTTATTTATCAACACACAATATCACAACAAGGATGCAAAATACTCAAAATTTTAATCGACCTCCTTTGATTAACTTTAGGTCGGCTGAAATCCGCACTCAAAATCCAAGACACAAGGCCTAAGCAAGAAATTGAAATACAAGGTTCTTCTGGAGGTTTCACCCAAGAATATTTTCTAAATCTTCAATTTAAACAGGCTGAAGGCCTTAGCAATTTATTTTTAATGGAACTTGGCTGGAGGCCGCATGTTAAGCAGTAAGAAGAGTTTCAATCAAAAGGCAGAAGGCCTTATCTTAAAACATTTCATGCAAAATTCGGCTGAAGGCCCCATCCAAAGCAAAACAATCTTAAGCCTTAAGGGCAAAACAAGAACATTACTTTGAGAGGTATTAATTCTCGGCTGAAAGCCACATATGAGCAAATAATTTAATGGCTTAAGCCCTAGAAAGAAGAATTTCAATTTTAAAAGGCAGAAGACCATATCTTAAAACATTCCATATAAAATTCGGCTGAAGGCCCCTATAAAGAATAACAATCACCTGCCTTAAAGGCAAGACATGAACATTAATTTAAGAGATATTGATACTTGGCTGAAAGCCACACATCAACCAAATAACTAAAACTCAAACAGGGAAATTACTATGTAACACACACAAGGCATGGCGCTCAGAAGTTTCCAAGGGTCGGCCTAGGATTGCAACACTAACGTCCGTTTAGGTGAGCCAGGCAGCCTGTCCAACGACTTCTTAATCTGACGGCAACACAACCGACAGACAGCCGACCGACCAATCAACAAAATCAGTTCCGTTCCACGCAACCAGCAAATGACCACAAGATTTCAGCACAACGACACACAGAATATTATCGCCCACAACGACCAACAACACTTCAGATGTCAAGCTACACGCCGCGCTGGACAACAACACGACGAGGAAAATACACTGCCGAAAATTACGTCAAAAACCAGGGCAGGTAACCGGAACGTCAACAGCCACAAGGCAGAAGATACCGCTGGTCAACTTCAATAACAGGGAATAAGTTAAGTTAAACTCCACAGAAAGGCGGCTGGAATCTTAGCTAACTTGAATACACACACATTGTTGCCCTTGGAAATGTCCCAAAAGCGACAACCAGGACCAAACGAAGAAATGTAAAGAGTTGGGACTCGATAGTAGGTTAAGTGAGGACTCAACTTCCATGTCCAAGATCGGTAGGCGACGAACTTCGTAGCACTCGCAAGCAGCGCCTCACACTCCAATCGCATATACACGCCGCCAGCGGTCCCGGCCAGAGTACCGCGACGGAGATTTCCTTGCTGCACCACGCCAACCGACCGACTGGTCACACGCCGCCCAACCGGAAACTATATCCGCCACACCAAAGATAGTACATCAGTACTAGTATCGATACACGCTGCTGCTGCAACTTACGGAGAGGACAGCAACATTATCGCGATAACCGCTGGAGAAATAAAACCACTGGACTGCAACCAAGGTTTAACCCAAGACAAGGCTAACTCGAGCCAACCTCGGCTCACTAGCTAACATGAGGGGAAGCAGATGGTCCACAGTAATGTTCACGTATTCAGAACTGTCATTCTGCCTTCAGCTACTACCAAACATTACATGGATGTCAATGTTAATCGTCCTCATGACATAATGCCCCCAAAGGCATGCGTCTCTAACATGCTGAATATTTCGATTAGCCGTTCGCCGAGATGATGGCGTATTTGGTCACGAACGTCGCCCAGGTGTAACGAGAAATGTGATTTATCCAACAATGCGACACTTTTCTAGTGAGCGTCCGTCCATTCTCTAAGATCCCGTGCCCACTGCAATCGAAACTGTACTCTGAACTGTGAGCTCCAAAACGCTTGGGCCTGCACAAACATTGTACTCTGTCGTCATATCTGCCACAGGTCATTGCCTTTCCTGCTTTATAGAGCGGGCAAGTCTCCCACCTCCACGTTCTCTGATGAGACGTGGACATCTAACACTTTGTCCTCTACTCGTAGTTTCACTATTCTTAAATCGCTTTTCAGTGATGGTCACGGCAATAGCATTTGAACAGCCAGGTTTGTCGTTTATGAGATTCTCGTTCCCAGGCGCTGGGTCAAACAGTTTGCCCATCTCTTACGTCACTGGATTTCCCCCTTTTGGTTCCATACCGATGCCTTATTTGCCTCAGCTCCGGTTTATACACGGTCCGGTCACGTTACTATGAACCCGCCTATGTTCGACATCACTATGCAACAGTCATTCACAGACTAGCAGTGGAGGGTATAGATTAGATTAGATTAGTACTTGCTCCATAGATCATGAATAAGACACTTCGTAATGATGTGGAACGTGTCAGGTTAATAAAAGGTATCTATACAAGATATTACATTAGACAAAATGTTACATTACACTCAATTTTTTTGAAGTTGGAAAATTACCTACTTACTATATCCAAAAATTCGTCTAACGAGTAGAAGGAGTTGCCATTAAGAAATTCTTTTAATTTCCTTTTAAATGCTATATGGCTCTCTGTCAGACTTTTGATGCTATTAGGTAAGTGACCAAAGACTTTTGTGGCAGCATAATTTACCCCCTTCTGAGCCAAAGTTAGATTTAACCTTGATTAGTGAAGATCATCCTTTCTCCTAGTGTTGTAGCCATGTACACTGCTATTACTTTTGAATTCGTTCGGATTGTTAATAACAAATTTCATAAGTGAATATATATACAGGGTGATTCAAAAAGAATACCACAACTTTAAAAATGTTTATTTAATGAAAGAAACATAATATAACCTTCTGTTATACATAATTACAAAGAGTATTTAAAAAGGTTTTTTTTCACTCAAAAACAAGTTCAGAGATGTTCAATATGGCCCCCTCCAGACACACGAGCAATATCAACCCGATACTCCAACTCGTTCCACACTCTCTGTAGCATATCAGGCGTAACAGTTTGGATAGCTGCTGTTATTTCTCGTTTCAAATCATCAATGGTGGCTGGGAGAGGTGGCCGAAACACCAAATCCTTAACATACCCCCATAAGAAAAAATCGCAGGGGGTAAGATCAGGGCTTCTTGGAGGCCAGTGATGAAGTGCTCTTTCACGGGCTGCCTGGCGGCCGATCCATCGCCTCGGGTAGTTGACGTTCAGGTAGTTACGGACAGATAAGTGCCAATGTGGTGGCGCTCCATCCTGCTGATATATGAATTGTTGTGCTTCTTGTTCGAGCTGAGGGAACAGCCAATTCTCTAACATCTCCAGATACTGTAGTCCAGTTACAGTAGCACCTTCGAAGAAAAAGGGACCAAAAACTTTATTGGCCTAGTCAACAGCGCCTCAAGCGAACAAATGTACAACTAAATGAAACTTTATAGCTCCCTTAATTCGCCGACAGATAGTGCTTAGCTCTGCCTTTTGTCGTTGCAGAGTTTTAAATTCCTAAAGTTGTGGTATTCTTTTTGAATCACCCTGTACATTGTGAGGCTACGGTGAAGATTTCTAGCTCTTTAAATAAGTGTCTGCAGGATGATCGTGGATGAGCTCCAGCAATCATTCTGATTACACGCTTTTGTGCAATGACCAGTATTTTACTCAATGATGAGTTACCCCAGAATATGATGCCATACGAAAGCAGAGAATGAAAATAGGCATGGTAAGCTAATTTACTCAGATGTATATCGTCAAAATTTGCAATGACCCTAATAGCATAAGTAGCTGAACTCAAACGTTTCAGCAGATCCTCAGTGTGTTTTTTCCAGTTCAAGCCCTCATCAATGCATACACCTAGAAATTTTGAGTATTATACCTTAGCTACCTATTTCTGATCGAAGTCTATATTTATTAATGGGGTCATTCCATTTACTGTGTGGAACTGTAAATACTGTGTTTTGTCAAAGTTTAATGAGAGCCTATTTGCAGAGAACCACTTAATGATTTTCTGAAAAACATCGTTTACAATTTCACCAGTTAATTCTTGTCTGTCGGGTGTGATAGCTATACTTGTATCATCGGCAAAAAGTACCAGCTTTGCATCTTCGTGAATATAGAATGGCAAGTCATTAATATATATTAAGAACAGCAGAGGACCCAAGACCGAACCTTGCGGCACCCCATTCTTGATTGTTCCCCAGTTTGAGAAAACACCAGTTTTTCGCATATTATGTGAACTGTTTATTTCAACTTTCTGCACTCTTCCAGTTAGGTATGATTTAAACCATTTGAGCACTGTCCCATTCATACCACAGTACTTGAGCTTATCTAGAAGTATTCCATGATTTACACAATCAAAAGCCTTTGATAGATCACAAAAAATCCCTACGGGTGACTTCCGGTTACTCAGAGCATTTAATATTGCATGAGTGAAAGTGTATATAGCATTTTCCGTTGAAAAATCCTTCTGGAAACCAAACTGACATTTTGTTAAAACTTAATTTTTACAAAGGTGTGAAGCTACTCTACAATACATTACTTTTTCAGTCGGGAAACGGAATGATTTATCTAACGCCCGAAAGGGTATGGTCATCGGCTTTCGGGCCAAAGGTGGAATCTTTTCCGAAACGGCGGAGTTTGGTAACTGTTCGCGTGCTGTTGTGGTTATAGTATACTTTGAAACTTCCTGGCAGATTAAAACTGTGTGCCCGACTTAGACTCGAACTCGGGACCTTTGCCTTTCGCGGGCAAGTGCTCTACCATCTGAGCTACCGAAGCACGACTCACGCCTGGTCTCACAGCTTTACTTCTGCCAGTATCTCGTCTCCTACCTTCGCAGGAGAGCTTCTGTAAAGTTTGGAAGGTATGAGACGAGATACTGGCAGAAGTAAAGCTGTGAGACCGGGCGTGAGTCGTGCTTCGGTAGCTCAGATGGTATAGCACTTGCCCGCGAAAGGCAAAGGTCCCGAGTTCGAGTCTCGGTCGGGCACACAGTTTTAATCTGCCAGGAAGTTTCATATCAGCGCACACTCCGCTGCAGAGTGAAAATCTCATTCTAAAGTATACTTTGCCTGGCAAAATGGCGCTATCCAAAACCGGCGCCAAGGCAACTCTGGTGCACCACATGTCATAAATGACAGGGGTGAACGACGGCTGTGGAGATGTGTACCGACGAATAGATGTGCAACTGTTGACCAACTGATCGCCCAGATGAACAAAGGCGAGAAAGCTTTACCTTCTGCGAACATTGCTGCATACCGACCTCACCAGCAGGCACCTGGCTCATGTGCTCGTCCTTCTGCCCGATGTTCGAGTCCTCCCTCTGCCATGGATGTGTGTGTGTTGTCCTTAGTGTATGTTAGTTTAAGTTAGGTTAAGTGGCGTGTAAGCCTAGGGACCGATGGCCTCATCAGTTTGGTCCCATAGGAACTTACCACCACCACCACCACGAGCCCCTGCTGACTGCCGCTCATCGGCGGCGAAGACTGCAATTAGCAAGCCAGAACCGTAACTGAACGTCCGCTGAGTGCATCAGCACACCTGAAAACATAAAGATTAGCTGTTTCCATACCAGTTACAGGAAAAATGTAAAATTTTGTTGGCTAGTGCAATAGAAAACCGGTCCATAGTAAACAATAAATGACAGGTATTAGCTTTTCACAGTTTAAAATGGTTGTCTGGTGGATAAAATGTAAGCGAACTGTACTTACAAGGGGAAGGCCTCAGACACGGCCAACCGATTCGGCTCAAATTTGGCAGGTTGCTCGTGTACAACCTAAAACGAAGGAATCTAAGATATTTTGGGTCAACACCCCCGCGTTTTTGAGAAAATCGCCCCTAAAGGTTATGACGAGCAATCGACTCAAAATTGGCGGGATCGGTAGATAATTGTAAATAGAGCATTTTTCATCATCAGGTATGGTGTCCGAAAACGCATACGTTTCCAGAAATCGAGGTAAGAATGTTTTACAACTGCCGCTCCTATCCATCTGGACCGCCGAGAAACAGAACTGCCTGCTTCCGGTAGTGCTTTGATAATGCATCTGTCTTGCAACACTTTTACAAACCAAAACACAGCGTCGGTAACTTCGCGCTTGCCATCGTCTGTGACAGGCTCCCAAATATACAGGGTGAGTCACCTAACGTTACCGCTGGATATATTTCGTAAACCACATCAAATACTGACGAATCGATTCCACAGACCGAACGTGAGGAGAGGGGCTAGTGTAATTGGTTAATACAAACCATAAAAAAATGCACGGAAGTATGTTTTTTAACACAAACCTACGTTTTTTTAAATGGAACCCCGTTAGTTTTGTTAGCACATCTGAACATATAAACAAATACGTAATCAGTGCCGTTTGTTGCATAGTAAAATGTTAATTACGTCCGGAGATATTGTAACCTAAAGTTGACGCTTGAGTACCACTCCTCCGCTGTTCGATCGTGTGTATCGGAGAGCGCCGAATTACGTAGGGATCCAAAGGGAACGGTGATGGACCTTAGGTACAGAAGAGACTGGAACAGCACATTAAGTCCACATGCTAACACCTTTTTATTGGTCTTTTTCACTGACGCACATGTACATTACCATGTGGGGTGAGGTACACGTACACACGTGGTTTCCGTTTTCAATTACGTAGTGGAATAGAGTGTGTCCCGATATGTCAGGCCAATAGATGTTCAATGTGGTGGCCATCATTTGCTGCACACAATTGCAATCTCTGGCGTAATGAATGTCGTACACGCCGCAGTACGTCTGGTGTAATGTCGCCGCAGGCTGCCACAACACGTTGTTTCATATCCTCTGGGGTTGTAGGCACATCATGGTACGGGCTGGCCAATTTATACGGCCTCCACGTCCTATGAAACGCCCGTCGAATGTCTACCTCACCGCTCATGGTAATCTACATGTGCGTCAGTGAAAAAGATCAATAAAAAGGTGTTAGCATGTGGACGCAATGTGCTGTTCCAGTCTCTTCTGTACCTAAGGTCCATCACCGTTCTCTTTGGATCCCAACATAATTCGGTGCTCTCCGATACACACGATCGAACAGCGGAGGAGTGGTACTCAAGCGTCAACTTTAGGTTACAATATCTCCGGATGTAATTAACATTTTACAATGCAAAAAAATGGTTCAAATGGCTCTGAGCACTATGGGACTCAACTGCTGTGGTCATAAGTCCCCTAGAACTTAGAACTACTTAAACCTAACTAACCTAAGGACATCACTCACATCCATGCCCGAGGCAGGATTCGAACCTGCGACCGTAGGGGTTGTGCGGTTCCAGACTGTAGCGCCTTTAACCGCTCGGCCACTCCGGCCGGCTTTACAATGCAACAAACGGCACTGATTACGTATTTGTTTATATGTTCAGATGTGCTAACAAAACTAACGGGGTTCCATTTAAAAAAAACGTAGGTTTGTGTTAAAAAACATACTTCCGTCCATTTTTTTATGGTTTGTATTAACCAATTACACTAGCCCCTCTCCTCACGTTCGGTCTGTGGAATCGATTCGTCAGTATTTGATGTTGTTTACGAAATATATCCAGCGGTAACGTTAGGTGACTCACCCTGTATATTACAGTGCTAGTCGAAGGGTGTACATCCTCCATTATTCAGATTATGCACCTGAAAGAAATGACACAACAAACAATAACTAGCTACTACGGGATAAACAGATGAGCTAATTACTACAAACTACATACAGTACTCGTAATATGTTGCTTACCGAAGAACACTGTATCCATTCACAAAACGCATTTCATTCGGCGCATTAACGATGGAAAAATCGCTACATGTATCCGCGAGGTTCGCGTCAGCCTGATGACGGAAAACAACTCTTTCCGATTGACTTCTATAAGGCTCGTGCTGGATACCTTCATTCTTCCAGGTTCACAACTACACTCCTGGAAATGGAAAAAAGAACACATTGACACCGGTGTGTCAGACCCACCATACTTGCTCCGGACACTGCGAGAGGGCTGTACAAGCAATGATCACACGCACGGCACAGCGGACACACCAGGAACCGCGGTGTTGGCCGTCGAATGGCGCTAGCTGCGCAGCATTTGTGCACCGCCGCCGTCAGTGTCAGCCAGTTTGCCGTGGCATACGGAGCTCCATCGCAGTCTTTAACACTGGTAGCATGCCGCGACAGCGTGGACGTGAACCGTATGTGCAGTTGACGGACTTTGAGCGAGGGCGTATAGTGGGCATGCGGGAGGCCGGGTGGACGTACCGCCGAATTGCTCAACACGTGGGGCGTGAGGTCTCCACAGTACATCGATGTTGTCGCCAGTGGTCGGCGGAAGGTGCACGTGCCCGTCGACCTGGGACCGGACCGCAGCGACGCACGGATGCACGCCAAGACCGTAGGATCCTACGCAGTGCCGTAGGGGACCGCACCGCCACTTCCCAGCAAATTAGGGACACTGTTGCTCCTGGGGTATCGGCGAGGACCATTCGCAACCGTCTCCATGTATCTGGGCTACGGTCTCGCACACCGTTAGGCCGTCTTCCGCTCACGCCCCAACATCATGCAGCCCGCCTCCAGTGGTGTCGCGACAGGCGTGAATGGAGGGACGAATGGAGACGTGTCGTCTTCAGCGATGAGAGTCGCTTCTGCCTTGGTGCCAATGATGGTCGTATGCGTGTTTGGCGCCGTGCAGGTGAGCGCCACAATCAGGACTGCATACGACCGAGGCACACAGGGCCAACACCCGGCATCATGGTGTGGGGAGCGATCTCCTACACTGGCCGTACACCACTGGTGATCGTCGAGGGGACACTCAATAGTGCACGGTACATCCAAACCGTCATCGAACCCATCGTTCTACCATTCCTAGACCGGCAAGGGAACTTGTTGTTCCAACAGGACAATGCACGTCCGCATGTATCCCGTGCCACCCAACGTGCTCTAGAAGGTGTTAAGTCAACTACCCTGGCCAGCAAGATCTCCGGATCTGTCCCCCATTGAGCATGTTTGGGACTGGATGAAGCGTCGTCTCACGCGGTCTGCACGTCCAGCACGAACGCTGGTCCAACTGAGGCGCCAGGTGGAAATGGCATGGCAAGCCGTTCCACAGGACTACATCGAGCATCTCTACGATCGTCTCCATGGGAGAATAGCAGCCTGCATTGCTGCGAAAGGTGGATATACACTGTACTAGTGCCGACATTGTGCATGCTCTGTTGCCTGTGTCTATGTGCCTGTGGTTCTGTCAGTGTGATCATGTGATGTATCTGACCCCAGGAATGTGTCAATAAAGTTTCCCCTTCCTGGGACAATGAATTCACGGTGTTCTTATTTCAATTTCCAGGAGTGTATGATATGACGACGAGGCAACCGGAACAAATACATCTCCCCGCGTGCATTCTGTCCCGTGGCTCGCTGTAAACAAGCATTGCGCGGTTGGGTATTTGTGATCCCTCGTGAGGAATTCGCAGCACTCTTACTCGGAGTTGTTTTCATGTGACAAGGCTTAAAAGTTTAATACTTTAGTAACTCACGGCGTTTTGGAAATTAGTTTGCCTACCTTATTATTGTCATTCCTCATTGATTTACTTACCTTATTAACCCTCCTATCCCTATCAATTGAGATATGGAAAAATACAAACGAAAAGAATAACAGCAGGTAGGTTTCTTCGAGATTCGAACCCGGGTTCTCCGATTCCCAGCCAGTTACCTTGGCCGTTGTTCTATCGATGATGTGTTTACCATGTGGGTACAAAAGCGGCAGTTGTAAAAGTTTCTTACCTCGATTTCTGGAATGGTTTGCGTTTGCGGACACCATACCTGATGATGAAAAATGCTCTATTTACAATTATCTATCGATCCATCCAGTTTTGAGTCGATTGCTCGTCATAACCTCCAGGGGTGATTTTCTCAAAATTACGGGGGTGTTGACCCAAAATATCTTAGAGTCCTTTGCTTTAGGTTGTACACAAGCGACCTGCCAAATTTGAGCCGAATCGGTTGGCCGTGTCTGAGGCCTTCCCCTTGTTAGACTACGTCCATATTCTCCGGCATAAAACCACACTGCAAGTTGCTAAAGTAAAAACTATTCAGTGAAGTGTGCCCGATTGCGATCCTATTGCCACTAAGGTTGTTCTGCTTAGATATTTACATCATTTTAGTCTTAGCTTGGTTGCTTATCGTAACAAGTCTACCAAGCAAACACCAAGGCATTACTTTTTTATGCATCTATTCTGCCTGGCTTTTACGCATCTTTTCTGCCTGGCAATATTCTAGCCTTTCGCCTTTCTCTTGTATCTAACAGGTAATCATCTATAGTTGTCACGGTTTTTGCTTTAATCTCAGTAGAGACTTTGCCTTGCTAATGTCTGGACTAGAGTCTGCATTGTTGTCGATGGATACTGCTATATCCTGTTATGGCATTCAGCGAGAACGTCCTACCGGACTTAAACTCAAGTGTTGTTCGTAGCAACGAACAAACAAGTAACCTCAGTGACATGATTTTTTTATTAGCCCTTATTCTGTAAGACTGTATTGTGTGTCTCTATCAGACTTACATTTTATTGTCAGTTACGTCCATTCCTTTTTGTGTTAGAAATGAAGCAGGCCCTGGTTGGAAATAGCCGTTATTACTGATGGTACCCCCGGTGAAAATGACATTGCTTAGAAGTGTGACGACCTTGAACACCACCGACAGTGAACAAGGTGTTGTTCTCCACCGGTGAGAAATGGTTCGCTAAGGCACCGCTAGGCTTCTCGATGGAACTACAGTGGCTTTCTGCGGTGCAGTGAGTGGAATTTTGTTACATATGACGGAAATAGCTAGGTTAGTTTCAATTACTGGTTCAAATGGTTCAAATGGCTCTGAGCACTATGGGACTTAACTTCTGAGGTCATCAGTCCCCTAGAACTTAGAACTACTTAACCCTAACTAACCTAAGGGCATCACTCACACCCATGCCCGAGGCAGGATTCGAACCTGCGACCGTAGCGGTCGCCCGGTTCCAGACTGTAGCGCCCAGAACCGCTCGGCCACTCTGGCCGGCAGTTTCAGGTACTGATACGGGTGACAAGCAATAATTTTGCTGTACAAACAGAAAAGATCCACATTCCGTTTGGTTAGCGTTTTCTTGAAGAACGGTTAACAAAATTCGCTCATTTCTTAGAGTGATCTTTACCTGACATTGAACATTTAGTTTATACATCTTTATTTGAAGTACGTTGGTAAGTATACCTGGCTACCTAAAAATACATTTTTCTTCAACAATTTTTTGAGTCTCCCATGATCTTTTTCTGACGCGGATGATCGTTGCACTTGGACAACAGACTGACTTTCTATGAATTGCAGTATACAAAACTATTTCTCTTGTGGTGTTACCAACACGACGAAACAAAAAAAAGCAAGACAATCAGCTACGTTGGCTCACTGTCGTAATTAATTTCCTAAGCAATTTAAAAATATTTCTAATCATGTACCATGTCCATTTTCACACCCTATACGTCTCCTGCTACAAAACGGTTCAGATGTTTCCTTCTTTTAGAAATCCATGCACGTCGTATTACAAGTGCTGTGTTTGTAACGATTGGAGCTTGTAAACACGCTCGTCTGATCTCTGCTGTTGCCGTGCGCCACAAACAGAGCTCTGTTATCGCTGCCTTCTAGCTTTCCAACAGGATTCCTCCTTGTGGTAGCGTGTGCAGCTAATCTCTCTCCTGTATTGTTTCAGTTTCCATTAGGTGGCCATACAATAGCTTCAACCTTTGTTCCTTTTATCAGTTGGAAAACACAAGGCCACCGTGAGGTTTCCAGCGACCCTGATGTATGCGCTGTAACTGTTCATATGTACCTCATAATACGTACATATTTTTGACACGATGATTGTATTTTTGATTGTGTGGATGATCTGAAAATAGGTCCCGGCCCGAAACTAGTCATCAAGTAAACAAAAAAGTGCAATTTGCAACTTTGGCTGATTTTCCGTTGTAGTGATTAACGGAAGTTGCTGCTCTGCTATTATTCTCGCATGCTGAAAGTTCAAGAATACTACAGTGCTGAAGGAGAAGAACTTTAAGGCTAAGTTGCTTCGATAGTGGAAATCCTACTCTGCCAGCAGATGGAAATATAATACCGTGCAAAGTGTGCGAAAAACACATAAGCTTTATTTTTACATTTCCAGAATATTTTAAAAATCATTGTGACTTTCAAGTTAGTGATTGTTGTTTCTATTAACTAAAATAAATTCATAATATTTTCATACCATTGTTATATGTGCAGTGCAACAAAAAATTCCAAATTACACAACATTTACGAACAGTTGTCCACAGAAATACTGTCAATAACAATGTCTCCAGGATCCAAACAACCTTAGCAGCAGCATTTCCTGCAGGCAGAAATGGAAATGATGGCAATGAAACTTTTTCAAAAGGTATCTGCAAAACATTAGTTTCAGCTAACATCCCTTTGATTAAATTGAATAATGTAAAATTTCGAATGATTCTGGAAAAATATTCCGAACTAAAAGTTCCCGATTAATCAACAATAAAGAAAAACTAACTTGGCAAAGCTGATGAGGAGAGAGAAGTTTACAATTTAATTTCTCAAATTAGTTTGTGAGTCGACTGCAACCCCGCCCCCTGAATATTTGGAGCTTAACAAGACCTTATCAGTTATTTAAAACTTTTGATTTATTAAACAAAAATTTTTAAAGCTGTAACATTAAATTAGGCCTGTAATGCCACGGAGTTTGATTTAGTTGTTTATGGTCAATAAAGAAATATTTTACAGATCTTTTAAACTTGTCCTCCCCTCCCCCAAAACTGAGAACCCAGATTACACAACTGGTCTTCACTAGTTTTCAATAAAATACTTCTCTTCAGGTAATACATGAAGTAAGAGACGATATAGGCGACTGAAACTTGTTGTTATCTGTAAATGAAACTACTGGCTTGTGTAGGAGATTTATTGCCAAGGTAGTCGTGAGAAAAATGTCGGGACCTGGACGAGGAACAGAAAATTTCATTACCTTCAGGATACTGAAAGAAACAAACCATTCAACGATGAACAATGTTGTTCGTGACGGATTACGTGCTTTGCGATCTGCTAAAGAAAATGAGGAAAAACTCTTGGTAATAGCTGGACATGCAGCAGCATACATGGTTAAGGCTGCTAAAGCTTTGTATGTATTTTATCCCAAGACAGTTCATATGACCTGTCTAGCAGATACTCTTCATCGGTTGGCAGAAGAATTTCGAGCGAATTTTCCAGAGGTAAATTTTTGTAAACTCCCATCCGCAATCATACGTTTGGAAGAAAAACAGGATGCATCTATCTTCTGCCCTTTCTCAAAAAAGTGTTTATGATGCCGCCATCAACAGTGAAACTATTTATAGATATGATACTCATTTAGCCCCAGAGCCAATCGTCACGAGATGGGGAACATGGATTGAAGCTGCACTACAATGCAGTAGTAATTTCTAAGATGGGGAAAGAGGTGCTCGAAGTGACTAAAAAACAGAAATGAAACAGCAAGTATTCCCGCTGCAGGTAAGAAAATAGTCTCCAGGGTAAAGTAGTGTTTCTTAAGACATATATTTTTAAATTACCGACCGCAAATACATGTTTTGAAGAAAATGGGGTACCTCTATCTTCTGCCCTGCAGGTATACGGAACAGTCGTCTCTGGGGACATACTAGGAGAAATAGAGAAGTGTCTTCGTAACAAAATTGAGAAAACCATGGAATCCGGGTTTCATGTTTCTTCGGGATTTCAATAAAGTGCTACAAAGAGAATCTGAGAAAGAACTTATTGCTTATTCTGTAAGTGACATAGCCTCTTTTTTGTCATGTGACTTCGTGTGAAGTAGAGCTCTTTCTCTTCGTTTAAAAACATGTCGAATGGCAGAAGGAACTAGTTTCTTCTAGAAAACTGTGAAAAATATTTTAATGTTTGCTTCAATAAAAACAACTAATGCTAAAATAGATTGAGAGATAGAGAGAGAGAGAGAGAGAGAGAGAGAGAGAGAGAGAGAGAGAGAGTAATAAATCTTAAGACAGAAAGAAATTGAAGACATTACCTGCCAGTTGGCGTTTATTTATATCGGGGCTAGCTGAAAATTTGTCCCGGACGGGGATATAAAAGATATATTAATTTTTTAATGACTGCGTTTAAGAATAACTTTATAATTTGATTAATTCATCAAGAAAATAAATGTGAGAAATTTCAAATAATATATTTTCTTCTTATTCATATTTTAAAGTTTTTGGGACATAGTGCTTATTTGGCAGATTTTTAGTGCATATATGAATGCATATATATGCATACTTTTAGTGCATATAAATCAGAGGTGTAGTGATAAGTTTATTGGCGTGGCCATTATTCGCAGCAAGTGTATAAACAGTCCTCTTATAAGCTGAACACCTATTTTCTGCTGAAATCTCTATTTGTTTACGGTCAAGACAAGATTCACCTTTTACTTTAAGGTATCTTCAGCGGATTTACTCTGCGATAATATAGTTTTGCGTTTAGACGCAATCCTCATAGATCAGAAAACAGTTCACGCCATAATTGTTACACTAAAAAACTATTGCTTACAGTTATTTCTTTTTCTACCACAAATTCTTCTTCTGTGGCAGTCTCTTCATTTCAGAGTAGCGATTGCATCCTGCGTCCTGAGTTATTTGTTGGATGTATTCCAATGCTATCTTACCCGACAAAATGAGCGTGCTGGTACGGTACGACTTGTACGGAATCAGAAGTCTTGGCTCGTAGGAATGCTGGATGTTGCCAACCGCTAATACTACGTCTGGTATCTTGTAGGGTCATGTGTGGCCTTCACTGAGGAAGTAAATTAAAATTCATCTACAGTGTTACGCGGAAAAAGCCAAGCAACTAAATCACTACAGCGGAGCCAGGAATCACATTAGAGTTCTGCTGGATCGATGTCCGTCATCTGGATGCTGTCCTTGACAGGCTGTTGCTTTCTGCGAACAGGAAAATGGCAAGAGCAGCACGTATCCAGCAAGGTAACACTTCTGAGTGTCCAACCTTTTGGTAGGAGTGTTGAGGAAGATTTGTATTTCAGAGCATATTTTAATGATTTGTAGATACAGACAATAAACCTGAGGTGATGGTAGGGCCTATACATGCAAGTGGATTTCTAGGAGAGCTGAACGTTAAACTCCAAGACAATCTTGAAGAAATGGTTTTAGATTTTGTGTTTTACAGGTTGCAGCTCAGGATTTAGGTGGAGTGGGATTTGGGCTGTTGGTTCTGCAGGAGTAGGGTTATTTTATGATAGCATTTATTACCGACGTAAGTATTTTCATGAAAACACAATGAAACCAGCGGAATGTTTGGCAAATAATAATAAAGCATCAATATTCCGCCCAGAGCTAATGCTTACACTAGTATAAACACGGGCATAACACAACACTAAAATAAATAATTTCATAAACAATACGTGTTATACAGGCATGTGCAACTGGATGAGTTTCAGCCCCTGTGATACAAAAGTGGGCACCAAACAGAAACAACAAAGGAGAAAGCAGAATATCCACACTCCCCATCCATACTATATTACAATCAGGCAGCATATAAACACAGAACTACAAATGAACCTGTGCTATAAAAGACCTCCATCAGAAATTTACTACTGCTACACACAAAAGGGCTACCAATGCTACCTAGTCTGCAGAAAACTGCAGAAACATAAAATTCAGAAACAATTGTTGTACACTTCTTCAGTGTGATTTCAAATCGAATACATAGCTGACTCTTGTACAGTGGTAAAAAAATGGAGGTAAAACACAATACAAAAATCACATACTTGGGTCCCTATGATAACTCCACGTAATATCAAAACTCGTAAAGAATACGTACACCAGTTGCCGGCTGTCTTAACTGCACACAGTACCCTCCATACAGTACTCTCAATCTGGCATCACGTCAGCTGCCCACCAAACTCTGTGGACCACTGAAGCACACTCCTAGTGCTCCATATGTTACAGCAATGACCAAACCATTCTTCTCGATATCTGCTTATGGTTGCCGTCTTCTCTGGCCACCGGCTAAAGACACGTACACCTTCCAGGTTGGCAATGTCCATGACACTTTGGCGATGCCCCGCATTGATCGCTGACTGCATGCACTGGCCTAATCCATGGCACACCACGTTCTAGCTTAACTTCCACCTCGTTTGCTGGCCACTAACCAATTTCCTGGTTTGCTCCAACTGTGGTCCACGACGTGCTCCAGTCTTGTCAGTCACTTGGACTTCAGTGGCGGCACCTACCTTAAGATAATTTTTTTGTTATCACTTGGTGCAGCCTTCTAACCTCTTCTGTGGGTTGCCGTCCCATCTAAGCATGGTGTGGCGTTGCCTCAGCTCAAAGGCCACCAACCACACTTTGTGGGCAAACTATAAGGACTGGAGTAGCATTGCCGTGGCCAGCTGTGTAGAAACAAGGGCAAATGTGCCATGGAATGCTGTTTCACAGCACAAACTTCAACCCAAAAACATGGCTTCCACCCCCGACCCCAGTAGAAGAGGTATCCAAACACCGACAACATCATCATGTCACCATAATTACAAACACCAAATACAACAGTAAAGACATGACGAGACATGACAATCCATGACAGTGA
The DNA here is from genome assembly GCF_021461385.2 of Schistocerca piceifrons. NCBI lineage: Eukaryota > Metazoa > Arthropoda > Insecta > Orthoptera > Acrididae > Schistocerca > Schistocerca piceifrons. The sequence continues at coordinate 934,760,675 of NC_060139.1, read as the reverse complement.
CCTTCCGTCTTACCACACGCTTAAAAAAACCATTGTGATGACTATAAGGTGCAGAATCTGGTCCTACTTACGTTGCCCAGGGCAGCAACTGAGGAACACATCATGACACTTTGAAAAGAAACCCTACCAGGTATCTCAACAACCTACTAGTATCTCACCTGGGACCTTAGCTACGATTGCCAGCAGCGCCTAACCTGTTAGTACAACAAACCAGACCATTCTGGTAACCAGCACACATGATCATATCACAAATCACAGAGTAAACCCACACTGTCCTATTTGAAAATCGTATATGGTCTGCCTACTTTCTTCTTCCTATACTAACAGCAACATTAACCCTCTTTGTATACAGCATAACCCTAGCCTATAAACCTCAAAAGAGAAGGTGACTCACTTTTAAAAAACTGCGGTATTAGTTCTCACTTTAAAAAAATTTCTATGTTAGTTGTATCTGCATGAGGGCCAACATAATATTGTCGATGTCATGACCCACATCTACATCTACATTTATACTTTGCAAGCCACCCAACGATGTGTGGCGGAGGGCACTTTACGTGCCACTGACATCCCTTTCCTGTTCCAGTCGCGTATGGTTCGCGGGATGAAAGACTGCTGGAAAGCCTCCGTGCGCGCTCGAATCTCTCTAATTTTACATTCGTGATCTCCTCGGGAGGTATAAGTATGGGGAAGCAATATATTCGATACCTCATCCAGAAACGCACCCTCTGGAAACCTGGACAGCAAGCTACACCGCGATGCGGAGCGTCTCTCTTGCAGAGTCTGCCACTTCAGTTTGATAAACATCTCCGTAACGCTATCACGCTTATAACCCTGTGACGAAACGCACCGCTCTTCTTTGGATCTTCTCTATCTCCTCTGTCAACCCGACCTGGTACGGATCCCTCACTGATGAGCAATGCTCAAATATAGGCGAACGAGTGTTTTGTAAGCCACCTCCTTTGTTGATGGACTACATTTTCTAAGGACTCTCCCAATGAATCTCAACCTGGTACCCGCCTTACCAACAATTAATTTTATATGATCATTCCACTTCAAATTGTTCCGTACGCATACTCCCAGATACTTTACGGAAGTAACTGCTACCAGTGTTTTTTCCGTTATCATATGTTGTCTATGTTAAGGGTCAGTTGCCACTCCCTGCACCAAGTGCCTATCCGCTGCAGATCTTCCTGCATTTCGCTGCAATTTTCTAATGCTGCAACTTCTCTGTATACTACAGCATCATCCGCGAAAAGCCTCATGGAACTTCCGACACTATCTACTAGGTCATTTATATATATTGTGAAAAGCAATGGTCCCATAATACTCCCCTGTGGCACGCCAGAGGTTACTTTAACGTCTGTAGACGTCTCTCCATTGATAACAACATGCTGTGTTCTGTTTGCTAAAAAGTCTTCAATCCAGCCACACAGCTGATCTGATATTCCGTAGGCTCTTACTACATCCGTTCGCTCCCAGCTGTCGAGAGCAGTGGCTCACCTACGGCCTTCCAAAGCTGCTGAGACAAGCATTGTGGTGGCACAATGCTTGCAGAGACCTGCCTTGAAAGGCCACCTCATAGGCTAACTCATCCTAGCACAGCCATTTTTGTCTGATACCTACCTAGCTGCCACACCTGAAAAACCACAAGGTAAGCCACCATACTGACACAGTGCATAACCACTCTCTGCTACCAACTGTAGTGGTGGGATTTGGGCGGAATGGGGTTGCACTGGGTATTGTGCAGCTGTGGGTCATTTTACAAACATTTTCACAGGGCCACAATGACTTCGGTGAAGCCGGCCGTGGTGGCCGAGCAGTTCTAGGCGCTACAGTCTGGAACCGCGCGACCGCTACGGTCGCAGGTTCGAATCCTGCTTCGGGCATGGATCTCTGTGATGTCCTTAGGTTAGTTAGGTTTAAGTAGTTCTTAGTTCTAGGGGACTGATGACCTCAGAAGTTAAGTCCCATAGTGCTCAGAGCCATTTGAACATCGGTGAATGTTCGAGCATTAACGTTAAATCAAGAGAGTTGTCCCCAGAGCTAACGCTTATGAAAAGATCATAACATAACGGTAAAATATATAAACATTCCCCAAGTATCACGTTATATATATACACATACGCAAAATGTGTTTCAGCCCCTGTGACTCACAAGTGAGCACCAGTCACGAATAAAAAAATACTCCGTCCGAACAGGCTTTGGAAGGCCCAACAGTACCGACCGGTCGCCGTGTCATCCCCAGCCCACAGGCGTCACTTGATGCGGATGTGGAGGGCCACGTGGTCAGCACAACGCTCTCCTGGCCGTACGTCAGTTTACGAGACCGGAGCCGCTAATTATCAATCAAGTAAGGGCTGAGTGAACCCCTCTTGCCAACAGCACTCGGCAGACCAGATGGTCACCTATCCAAGTGCTAGCCCAGCCGGACAGCGCCTAACTTCGGTGATCTGACGGGAACCGGTGTTACCACTGAGGCAAGGCCGTTGGCACCAAAAAGATAGGAAGAAGAATATTCACAGTGTCCAGCTATAGTACAGCACCATTGGGCAACCATATAAACACAGTACAGTAAATGAGTAAAAGCACAGTAGTACCTTCAAGTACTTGTACTACCAAGAGTCTGCACCAGAAATTTACTACTGTTATGTGTAACAGGACAACCAAGGTTACCTAGTCCACAACAACAATAGTAACATAAAATTCAGAAAACTTGTAGCTATGTACAGTAGTTAAACCTGCACTCAGTTTCATGGGCTAAGGTAAAAATATATATTATTATGAGTTTCTGTGTACTCAGAACAATCTTTCGTTTTATAATAGGCACATCTTCCCTAAAATAAATTCAGAGAAGCTGTTCGCATCACTAATATGTAATTTATCATTTATATTTACTGTTAAATGATCAATTCTATTTTTACCTCTGTTCCTTCATCACCTTTCGTATGTAAAACTCTTCAGTCTAGTCTTCAGTCCTGTTGTTTCTTATTAATTTTATTTTATTTTGACTGTTAATTTAAATTGTAATTAGGGCTGTAAAATTATTTTACCATAAGTACACAATCTCTGCTGTTGAGCATAATCCTTTGTTAATTTTGTTCTTCTTCCTTTCACCTCACCTTCACACACACACACACACACACACACACACACACACACAAGCGCGCGCGCACGCCGGGTTTTTGAGGTGTAGTGCAGTGTTAATGTTTTCCTAGTTTGTTACCAACATATTTATTTACTGGATGAAATTTACACTCTGCAGCGGTGTGTGCACCCATATGAAACCTCCTGGCAGATTAAACTTGTGTAAGGGAGCGAGACTCGATCTTGGGACCTCTGCCTTTCGCCAGCAAGTGCTCTACCGACTGAGCTACCAAAACATGACTCACGAGCCGACCTCACAACTTTAATTCTTCTTATTTCCACAATATCCTTTCTTCCAGGAGTGCTAGTTCTGCAAGGTTCGCAGGAGACCTTCTGTGAAGTTTGGAAGGCAAGATACAAGGTACTGGCAGAATCAAAGCTGCGAGGAGGAATGGTGAGTCGTGCATGAGTAGCTCAGTCGAAAAAAAATGGCTCTGAGCACTATGGGACTTAACTGCTGTGGTCATCAGTCCCCTAGAACTTAAAACTACTTAAACCTAACCAACCTAAGAACATCACACACATCCATGCCCGAGGTAGGATTCGAACCTGCGACCGTAGCGGTCGCGCGGTTCCAGACTGTAGCGCCTAGAACCGCTCGGCCACTCCGGCCGGAGAAGCTCAGTTGGTCGAGCACTTGCCCGCAAAAGGTACCGATTTCGAGTGTCGGTCGCTCATACAGTTTTAATCTGCCAGGAAGTTTGATATTTATTTACTGTTAACCTTTAGCAATTTCAATTACTTTATTTTTATTCTGAGTTTGCATATCACTCTCGATGTGAATAATCGTTTTCAGCGTTGTTCACTAGTATTGCATCTTATTTCACAACGATATTTTAAGTCTGGTGATTGCCTTGTGGACCGAAAACTGATTAACGAAATGAATTAATACCTAGAACATTCAAAATTCCTGTTTTTTTCATTTATAAAAGCACGAATTGAAACTCATACAACAAAATACTGTGTTTTAGTAATTAGAAAAGCGAATAAATTACGTTAGTATTTAAGCAATATTGCACAGAAAAGAAAAATGTTGTAAATAAAATATTCGTTGTGCCCAGTGACTCTGACAGGCCCGGCCAGCACTCACAAAGTTGGAAATAAACTAAAATTAAGACTATAGGGGGTCGATGCATGATGATGGAGAAGGGATCGATCGCTAAAGCACTGTGGCCTTTTGTCTCCAAGAACCAACAGTCCACCCCTGGATTACGTTGTCATCAAAGACGCAAGGAGAAACTGAAGAACCAAACTAACAAAAGTGACACAAGAAAAAGTAATTTATCATAAAAGGAAATAGTTGCTAATACGTAAAATTATGAGTAGCTCAGTCGAAAAACTGAAATATACACTAGAAATATATCAACTGGAAACTATATATGAAGCACAGCCCTCTTTGTGTGCAGAGTATGGACAATGGGGTGGACTGAGATGCAACGATTGGAAGTCCTTCAAAGTTGGTGTTACGGGAGAATGTTGATGATAAGATAAGCTGATAGGCTCAGCGAGAAAAATTAAAATAACATAATAATTCAGAAAGATGAAATTGTTGCGCACTATTGTGACATCAGTCGCTGCTGAAATCTGTGATTGAATGGCTCGTGTACGACACGAATCGCAGGATCTGTTCGTTAAAAGACAGATAACTGATGTTGGAGGCTGCAGTTACGAAGACATGAGGAAACAGATGGCAAGACACAGAAATGGAGGACTGCGTTAATTGGCGTCCATAGCTGAACGAAGACAGACGGATGTGTTCGAGGGCTACATAACCACTATCTACTTGTTATTTTTGTTTCTCAGATATATATGTACGTTGTTACATATCCTTCGATCATAAACTGAAGATATTTCACAAAGGCAATACCAGTGTCAGACGTTTCCTGCACGTGTTTACATCCCCAGAATATCTTCGATTATTTTTGTAACCGGTTTGGCATTATGTATACCTGCTGTATACCAGTTCATTACTTTGTTAACAGGTGATCAAATGAATTAATATCAGGACTATATGTCCATTATTCAGTTCCATTGATCGTTATTTCGTCTTCCCATTCACTTATAGCGTACCGCTACGTTTAAGAGTATTGTTACACAGTAAGTAAAAAAAGAACTACAACACTGAATTAAAACTTCACCTAAAAGGCAACACTATAATCTTCATAAAGGAACATATAAATTATGGAGCAGCAAACATGAGTTTAAGTTTTCAACATTTTACAGTAAAATCGCAAAAAAATTTATTGGACAGTTGTATAGTAGCTATTTAACATGAATTTCTCAGCAAATGATTTGTTCGAATCAAGTGATAAGCCTATAACTACAGTTCTACGCCTATGTCGTGAGAGAAGCGTAGGCAACACTAAAATATTACTCAACAACAACAGAATTCTTATAAGTGCAAAATCGAATACGGTTCTTTTATATACCAAAATTCAACGAAATCCCGTTGCATCAAGTTAGATAAACTGCGGTGGAGATGCAGCATGATATCATTAAAAGCAACAACGTTAACTCCACTTAACGCTCTCCTAATAGAAGCCTGCGACTCGTCTTTTCATCTATGAAGACAATTACGTAAAGCAATCATCAATCCGAAGGCTGTTTTGAACACCACAGTTATTTACTGGGGATTATCCTGTAGGAGGTGGTGTGCCGTTACCTTCCTCCGACCTTTGAACCGACGCATCCTGCTTTTACAGGGAGTTCTACAGTTTAACGTGGATTCAGAACCACAGAGCATCTCGGCATTTTCATATCAACAAACATTGCCACAGGTGAAACGACCGATAAGTGACAGATAAAATCATGGGATTGACAGACGCAAGTAGAATCAGATAAATGTTATTTAAACAAGCTTTCGTTTGATGGCAATCCGGTAATCATAAGCCTATACTGATCCCTTTCTGTGGTCGAAAATGACTCAGAAGGAACTGTATCATATTCAAAAGTTGCAAAATAACTTAAAAATGAAAATTACTGCCACGAATTACGAATCCCATAGCGTACCATTTGCTTGCAAATGTAATAGTTCAGCCCAGAGAGGGAGACGGTTAATGTCCCCTTAAAGATGTACAGGGAGAGACACAATAAATGGTTACGTTATTGTACACTACTGGCCATTAAAATTGCTACACCAAGAAGAAATGCAGATGATAAACGGGTATTCATTGGACAAATATATTATACTAGAACTGACATATGATTATATTTTCACGCAATTTAGGTGTATAGATCCTGAGAAATCAGAACCCATAACAACCACCTCTGGCCGTAATAACGCCCTTGATACGCCTGGGCATTGAGTCAAACAGAGCTTGGATCGGGTGTACAGGTACAGCTGTCCATGCAGCTTCAACACGATACCACAGTTCATAAAGAGTAGTGACTGGCCTATTGTGACGAGCCAGTTGCTCGTCCACCATTGACCAGACCTTTTCAATTGGTGAAAGATCTGGAGAACGTGCTGGCCAGGGCAGCAGTCGAATATTTTCTGTATCCATAAAGGCCCGTACAGGACCTGCAACATGCGGTCGTGCATTATCCTGCTGAAACGTAGGGTTTCGCAGGGATCGAATGAAGGGTAAATGGTTCAAATGGCTCTGAGCACTATGGGACTCAACAGCTGAGGTCATTAGTCCCCTAGAACTTAGAACTAGTTAAACCTAACTAACCTAAGGACATCACAAACATCCATGCCCGAGGCAGGATTCGAACCTGCGACCGTAGCGGTCTCGCGGTTCCAGACTGCAGCGCCTTTAACCGCACGGCCACTTCGGCCGGCTGAAGGGTAAAGACACGGGTCGTAACACATCTGAAATGTAACGTCCACTGTTCAAAGTGCCGTCAATGCGAACAAGAGGTGAACGAGACGTGTAACCAATGGCACCCCATACCATCACACTGGGTGATACGCCAGTATGGCGATGACGAATACACGCTTCCAATGTGCGTTCACCGCGATGTCGCCAGACACGGATGCGACCATCATGATGCTGTAAACACAACATGGATTCATCCCAAAAAATGACGTTTTGCCATTCGTGCACCCAGGTTCGTCGTTGAGTACACTATCGCAGGCGCTCCTGTCTGTGATGCAGCGTCAAGGGTAACCGCAGCCATGGTCTCCGAGCTGATACTCCATGCTGCTGAAAGCGTCGTCGAACTGTTCGTGCAGATGGTTGTTGTCTTGCAAACGTCCCCATCTGTTGACTCAGGGATCGAGACGTGGCTGCACGATCCGTTACACCCATGCGGATAAGATGCCTGTCATCTCGACTGCTAGAGATACGAGGCCTTTGGGATCCAGCACGGCGTTCCGTATTACCCTCCTGAACCCACCGATTCCATATTCTGCTAACAGTCATTGGGTCTCGACCAACGCGAGCAGCAATGTCGCGATACGATAAACCGCAATCGCGATAGGCTACAATCCAACCTTCATCAGAGTCGGAAACGTGATGGTACGCATTTCTCCTCCTTACACGAGGCATCACAACAACGTTTCACCAGGCAACGCCGGTCAACTGCTGTTTGTGTACGAGAAACCGGTTGGAAACTTTTCTCATGTCAGCACGTTGTAGGTGTCGCCACCGGCGCCAACCTTGTGTGAATGCTCTGAAAAGCTAATAATTTGCATATCACAGCATCTTCTTACTGTCGGTTAAATGTTCGCGTCTGTAGCACGTCATCTTCGTGGTGTAGCAATTTTAATGGCCAGTAGTGTATTACATGGTACTGATGGATCCAAGAGAGTTTTAAGTGACTACGTATTTTTACAGCATAATCAGCTGCTTTTGTTAAAGAAAAGTTCAGATATACTGATTCTATGTCTACAGTTAAGCTAATGACAACAAAAAACTGAATGAAGTATGAGACTGTTTACACCACAGTGCAGTGCATTCAGTGATACAGGAAAGGGAAACTTACAGATACGACTCGAGTTATACAAAAAATAAGTGTGTGTACTTGTGAAGGAAGCTGTAGTAACAGCGACGGCTTTACAAACATAAAATTATCCGCCCTTTGCGAAGGAAGTACACACAAATTTATAGCGTCACAAAGTGCCACATTAAACTCATTTACATGCAGCTGACATCAGTAATCCCTTCCCTTTCCCTGCCATACCATCCCCCCCCCCCCCCCCCGCTCCACCTTTAATGTGTAAATTAAACTCATTTGATAAGAAAGTTGGAAATTTCCAGGTAGTCAAGAAACAATCACTAGACATTAACTGAAGACGAGATACTGTCGAAACGTCGCTTCCACAAAACCCACTACAGCAGAAAATAACGTCGCCAGCTTAATAAGGATGAGTCTAAACCATAGTACATGAAATGTTTTCACAGTTGTGATTACAAGCAAACAATAGCTGTGTAAGGGAATGGCGACAATGAAAATTCGGGTCGGACCGGGACTCGAACCCAGATTTGAGACTTTACGCAAGCGCTCTCCTTAACCGCTTTGACTGTACGTGCACGACTTACGGCCAGACCCAAACTTCTGTAGGTCGTCATTTCTGCGTCACAAGCTGTACTCGCTCACATAGTATGTAATTCCCGTACAAGTTGGTTCAAATGGCTCTGAGCACTATGGGACTTAACTGCTGAGGTCACCAGTCCCCCAGAACTTAGAATTACTTAAACTTAACTAACCTAATGGCATCACACACATCCATGCCCGATGCAGGATTCGAACCTGCGACGGTAGCGGTCGCGCGGTTCCAGACTGTAGCGCCTACAACCGCTCGGCCACTCCGATCGGTAGGGTGGGACATTTTAATTGAAAGTCGCTGCCTGTATCGGCGAGTAAATGCGATATTGCAATGCCTATATTGTTAAGAAGAACGATGCTCTGTTCCTTCGGCCATGCATGGGTGTCCACAAATTCATAAATAGTCGCATTGTATTAATGTGGAATCAAGGCAGAGGACAACTTTGATGTAGTGTGACTATTGTTCATTATTTATTTCAGAGTGTCTGCGTGTACATCACTGTGTTCACAATTGAGTATGATTCTCCTGCAAGTACAATTTGAAATTATCGTCAACATTGCTGGCGTGATGGCAATAAATGCACGTCGAATAGCATCCTTAAGTTCGCCGTCTGCCTCGCAACGTGTGGCAGCAACCTTCCATTCAGTGAACCGCCATAATGCATTTCGCAAGATGGTAGCTCATTACTTCGTGGCGGCCATTACGAGGTGGAGGTAAATAGTCAGAACCACGTCCAGTCTATTTATTAGATTTATTAGAAAATACCTCATTCAGCTATTCTCGAAGGGCAATAGTATAACGTTCCGGTGCTCCATCCTGCTGCAACCATACATAACTGAGAAGTCCCCATCTTAAAGATGTGGACTAAATCAGTCACGCAACATGCTGAGAAATGAAATGTGATGCACAGCATCGTCGAACAAATATCGATCTCCGAAGTGGGTTGCAGACATTGCAGCTCACATGAGGACATGTGGTGTCTTGTGTTCAAGTTCTTCATAAAAATGTTGGTTTTTCTCTGCTCCAGAAATAAACGTTTCTCCCTTTTGTATTGCTATGTATTGCACACTCGTCCGAGAGAAACACTTTCCCCCTTCAAGAAAAAGTTTTACAGACGTCGAATATGCGCCCACAAGCCTGATGACATCGTTGCTTGGCATTGTCATTCAGTTCGTTTACAAATGAAGATTCAGATGTTTTCGTAATGTCGAGTGTGAAACTTTTAATTCGTGTGACCGCCTGAGTGTTTTGGAGAACGTTCGACAGACAATGCAGCCTCTACACACGTTTCCAGTCGTGTTGCTGATCGTCCTGAGGGAGCTTGTCTTCTACACATCCAACTGCAAAGAGCTTTACCTTACCCCGTAAAACTGTTGGGTTTGGTGGGGAGGGTTTCTGAAACCTTATTGTTAAATCATGCTAAATATCTCTCATTGATTTTGCTGTATGAGGTCGTTTGTGAGCGCACGATCCGTTTCTTCGTAGTGCAAGTGGACTCATCAGTCATGATTTAGATGTACATCAGCACCTGCAACAATAAGAAACAACAGTTCGTTAACGTCTATGTAATACATAGGGGGTAATGAGACTTTGTGATCACTGTGTAGGAAGACGGAATCTACGTGACCACCTGCACCTATTGTTAGCAAATTAATGTGTAGGAAGAAAACAGGTTAGGTTTCACATGAGTGGTTTTTCCTGAATCCGTACTGATTCTTTGAAACATCTTTTCCTCCAGAAATATCATTATTTTTCAGTTTAGAATACGTTCTAGGCTCCTACTACAGACGAACGTCAGCGATAAGTGTCTATAATACTGTGCGTCAAACTTTTTCACATTTAATGTGAACAGCCGTAACCTGCTCACTTTTCAAGTTACACGGACTAATACAAAACGTTACGAAAAATCCTCGTTAGCTACTGCAACGATGTAGTTCTCATATGCAACTAGTATTCCTAATAGGAAAACATTTGCAACTGAGCGTCGTAATAGACTTGAAAATCACAGGTTCAGTTGTTAAGTACCGGAAGGCTTCTATTTTTAAATGCAAGTCCGGTTTCGGGCTAGTAAATGCCAATTATCAGGTACATTTACTGAAAACACACAAAACAGGTGCGATAAAAATAATCTTTATGCACGGGTTGTACGCATAAAACAAAACTAATGGGGACTATTCCATATACTTATATCGTAAACGCGAAAGTTTGTGTGTGAGTGTTCGTATGTTTGTTCATTCTTCATGCTGAAAAGGCTGGACAGAACTAGCTTTTATCCTGAGTTAACACACAGGCTATTTGTTCAAGTGTGTTGCACATGATATTTATTGATGTGACGAATATAACGCAAAATGTGGAACAATAATTACTCTTAGAAAGAAATTATTTTCTCTTTGACTTTCGAACTGTATGACATTTGTGAAAATGCTTTCATTGATTAATACACTATGTGATCAAAAGTATCCGGACACCGCCAAAAACATTCGTTTTTCATATTAGGTGCATTGTGCTGCCACCTACTGCCAGGTACTCCATATCAGCGACCTCAGTAGTCATTAGACATCGTGAGAGAGCAGAATGGGGCGCTCTGTGCAACTCACCGACTTCCAACGTGGTTAGGTGATCGGCTGTCACTTGTCTCATACGTCTGTACGCGAGATTTCCACACTCCTAAACATCCCTAGACCCACTGTTTCCGATGCGATAGTGAAGTGGAAATGTGAAGGGATACGTACAGCGCAAAAGCGTACTGGTAGACCTCGTCTGGCCGGCCGTTGTGGCCGAGTGGTTCTAGGTGCTTCAGTCCGGAACCGAGCTGCTGCCACGATCGCAGGTTCGAATCCTGCCTCGGTTATGGATCTGTGTGCTGTCCTTAGGTTAGTTAGGTTTAAGTACTTTTAAGTCTAGGGGACAGATGACCTCAGATGTTAAGTCACATAATGCTTAGAGCCATTTGAACCGACCTCGTCTGTTGACAGAGACCGCCGACAGTTGAAGAGAGTCGTAATGTGTAATAGACAGGTATCTATCCAGACCATCACACAGGAATTCCAAACTGCATCAGGATCCACTGCAAGTACTACGACAGGCTGGAGGTGAGAAAACTTGGATTTCATGGCCAAGCGGCTGTTCATAAGCCACACATCACGCAGGTAAATGCCATACCACGCCTCACTTGGTGTAACGAGCGAAAACACTGGACGATTGAACAGTGTAAAAACGTTGTGTGGAGTGACGAATCGCGGTACACAATGTGGAGATCAGATGACAGGGTGTGTGTATGGCGAATGCCCGGTGAACGTCATCTGTCAGAGTGTGTAGTGGGAACAGTAAAATTCGGAGGCGGTGGTGTTATGGTGTGGTCGTGTTTTTCATGGAGGGGGCTTACACCTTTTGTTGTTTTGCGTGGCACTATCACAGCACAGGCCTACATTGATGTTTTAAGCACCTTCTAGCTTCTCACTGTTGGAGAGCAGTTCGGGAATGGCGATTGCATCTTTCAACGCGATCGAGCACCTGTTCATAATGTACAGCTTGTGGCGGAGTGGTTACACTACAATAACATTCCTGTAATGGACAGGCCTGCACAGAATCCTGACCTGAATCCTATAGAATACCTTTGGGAAGTTTTGGAACACCGACTTCGTGCCAGGCCTCACCGACCGACATCGATAACTCTCCTCAGTGCAGCACTCCGTGAAGAATTCCCTAAGAAACCTTCCAGCACCTGACTGAACGTATGCCTGCGAGAGTGGATGCTGTCATGAAGGGTAAAGGTGGGCCAACACCATACTGAATTCCAGCGTTACCGATGGAGGGTGCCACGAACTTGTAAGTCATTTTCAGCCGGGTGTCCGGATACACATAGTGTATGTCCTATGTATTACGATTCAACGTAATGAATACAATGCTTGTACAATCCTCAAGGTATTTAATCGATACGGTCATACAAATCGGTTGCATTTTAGCCGCTGAGCGTCAGGCGTCTCGCTTAGCTTCTGTGGCGCTTGAAGCGTCAAAACGACGATGTAATTTAAATGCTGTATGTTGTGGCGTAGCAAGACAGCCACGCCACGGAAGTAGCCGAAAGGCACGCGTTTAGCTCACGCAGGCAAGAGGTCTGTAACAGGATACGTAATGAATGCTATAAAGAAAAGTACGTAGCTCCTGGAATACTTAACTTTAATCCATCCTTGTGGTACATCGCTCTTGATCATACAAGTGAGACTCTTTAGATACAAGCTATGTAAGGCTAATGGCGCCTTGCTAGGTCGTAGCCATTGACTTAGCTGAAGGCTATTCTAACTATCTGCTCTGCAAAGGAGCGAGGCTTCGTCAGTGTGCATCGCTAGCTACGTCGTCCGTACAACTGGGGCGAGTGCTAGTACGTCTCTCTAGACCTGCCGTGTGGTGGCGCTCGGTCTGCTATCCCTGAAAGTGGCGACACGCGGGTCCGACATGTACTAATGGACCGCGGCCGATTTAAAGCTACCACCTAGCAAGTGTGGTGTCTGGCGGTGACACCACACTGTACGACTGAGTGACGTCGTGGCATTACATGTAGACGCGGTAGGCTTTCAGTGAGGCTGGATTTGACTGTGATGAGCGTGTGTATCCGCTGGTAACAGCCACTCACACACATCAGGGCTGATGATGCCATTGCACGTACAAATGCTATAAAATCTGCACTGCACCCGACTCTTCTAGGCTCTTGACAGTTAAGAAGGGACTGTGGAAATTGAGCTGTAAGCGACATGTATTCTGTCAGCTCCTCATCGTCACAAAATTTTGTGTTTTTTTTTTTCTTTTTTTTCGATGTTGCGCGGTTTGCTTGGCCGCAAGTAGCTCTTGCCTCAGTAGCCACAAGAAATAACTTTTGTGGTGCGGCATACGCGTGGATAGCGACTTTTGACATTAGTATTTCTTTACAAAAAAACTGTTTAACAGCAGGTAGCACCTCGTGGTGTATCTAGTTATTTACAAAATTCTAACAGGGGTGGGACTAAGTACGGTAAAAAGTGAGGAAGGAATATGTCGCAATACGATGACGGCAACTAATAATAATATAGAGAAACAGCCTAGATGAGAAGGCATAGTATAAGATAAGAACTGCGACCCCGAGCGGCGGGAGACTGTGTAAGGAGGCGACCACCGCTAGCGAGCGCAGAGCACGGAGTGTCTCACACACACACACACACACACACACACAGGTGGAAGCTGAGTCGGTACACTATGGTGTGATGATACTATAGCCATCTGTTAGGTCGACTGGAAGTGAGAGTGGTATGATATAGACTAGCCCGGGAGTTCACATTCAAACTCATAATTTTAAATGCATAATAGGAGAAAGTGTGTTATAAAGTAATGTAAACGTCACGAAACAGGCCTAGAAAAGAATAGTGAGCAAAATATTAAAGGATTAATGAACGCGTCAAAACGAGGAAACGAAACTATTAGGTGATAAAAATCACCAAATAAAGAGCTAGTAGCTGAAAGATACCTGAGCAGAATAAAACCTAAATTATCAATAAAGTTCTTGCCGTAAGTGACAGGCACATGCTATTTAGTGGCTACACATTTAGCAGCGTTCCAGCAGTATACCATAAGCAGAAGATGATAAAATCATTAAAAGTATTCAGATTTTATTGGAAGTAGAAGTCTTAAAAGTGTGGAGAGTAAAAACTAATTGGACTATAAAATTTTTGCCGTAGGTGGTAAAGATATGCAATTTAGTGGCTGTACTTTTAGCAAAAATTCCAGTAATTTGTCATAATCAGGAATTAGTAAGACTGTTAACTGTACATATCGATGGTAGGCAATGAAAACCTCGTGACTTCATCTGTCTGTGAAAACACCTAATTACAATAACTAGTAACTCCATAATCAAAGGGAGATTTGAAAGTGCATGGATTTCTCTTATCTACCAATAACTAGGCTTCTACTATACTACTATAGTGTTACACATGTAGCGTCTTTCAGTATCACTTTACATTGTTTTTTAAGAAACCGCTCCTGCGTCATCTCCAAAATTAAAAAAAAAAATAGAGTTACGAAGTTTTCGAGACCTACCATCGATATGCAAGGCATCACTGTCAGATACTAGAAAGAGGAAGGAACTCTTGTTTGATAATTTTTTCATAATGCGGGGCCACAGTACCGGCATTAGACTGTTGTTTATTTGCAGTGTTACATTTACACTTACACAATCATAATTTCGGATTCAAAGTGCCATTATCAAGTGTTTTAAATGTTATACAGTGCCTAAGATGGCATACTCTCGTATTTAAAATACAGTATTATACACATTGTCTAAGGGTCGATATTTCTGGTAAAGCCTACTGCTTAGTTTCATCTCTTGTTTGCATTCAGTGGCCGCAGCTGATGATGGACGTTTGTTAGCCCGAAATCGTTCGTGAGTTTAAAACAAAAGTCGTTACAACTGAAGCGGTGATTTCCACGTCTATTAAAGATGCTGGGGTCTTAGATTCTGTGGGCTCTCTGTATGCTGGGCAGGACGAGTGTCAAGGATGAACGCACCACTTGCAGATACGAGGTCCACACAGATTTTCGGACGTTGAACAGCCAGTGCCATAACACGGGCGGAGACGCGCCTTTCTGCGCAGCTACTCGTCTTGCACGCTGGAGCACGGTGCGTCATCTCCGGGAAGACGGGTGTCCCCGCGGGGACCCAACCGGCCTGTTGACCAGGGTCGTTAATGCAGCGCGAGGCCAATTACACCTCCCGCCGGCACCATTAGTTGCCGCCGTTCT
Organism: Schistocerca piceifrons; assembly: GCF_021461385.2. Classification (NCBI taxonomy): domain Eukaryota; kingdom Metazoa; phylum Arthropoda; class Insecta; order Orthoptera; family Acrididae; genus Schistocerca; species Schistocerca piceifrons. The sequence goes on along the minus strand of NC_060139.1, from coordinate 934,745,269 downwards.
CAATAAGGACCAATCACCGTTAAGGCCGCCAGCAGCTGCCTGTCATTCACTCCCCGCCGGTGTGCCAGAAAAGTCATCTTCTGCGCCTCGGGAGTCCCTCTCCCTTCTGCGCCGTCCGTTAGTCGTTAAAGCTGACGACATGTCCTACAACGGCCTTCTTTTGGGTCATCAGTCTTCTGACTGGCTCGATGCCACGCACGATTAATTCCTCTCTTGTATCAACTTCATCATCTCAGAGTAGCACTTGCATCCAAAGCCCTCAGTTGTTATTTGTTGAATGTATTCCACAATCTATTGGTTATGAACTGTAGATTAAAACTGAAGAAACTGCAAAAAGGTGGGAATTTAAGGAGATGGGACCTGGATAAACTGAAAGAACCAGAGGTTGTACAGAGTTTCAGGGAGAGCATAAGGGAACAATTGACAGGAATGGGGGAAAGAAATACAGTAGAAGAAGAATGGGTAGCTCTGAGGGATGAAGTAGTGAAGGCAGCAGAGGATCAAGTAGGCGAAAAGACGAGGGCTAGTAGAAATCCTTGGGTAACAGAAGAAATATTGAATTTAATTGATGAAAGGAGAAAATATAAAAATGCAGTAAATGAAGCAGGCAAATAGGAATACAAACGTCTCAAAAATGAGATGGACAGGAAGTGCAAAATGGCTAAGCAGGGATGGCTAGAGGACAAATGTAAGGATGTAGAGGCTTATCTCACTAGGGGCAAGATAGATACTGCCTACAGGAAAATTAAAGAGACCTTTGGAGATAAGAGAGCCACTTGTATGAATCTCAAGAGCTCAGATGGAAACCCAGTTCTAAGCAAAGAAGGGAAAGCAGAAAGGTGGAAGGAGTATATAGAGGGCCTATACAAGGGCGATGTACTTGAGGACAATATTATGGAAATGGAAGAGGATGTAGATGAAGATGAAATGGGAGATACGATGCTGCGTGAAGAGTTTGACACAGCACTGAAAGACCTGAGTCGAAATAGGGCCCCGGGAGTAGACAACATTCCATTAGAACTACTGACGGCCTTGGGAGAGCCAGTCCTGACAAAACTCTACCATCTGGTGAGCAAGATGTACGAGACAGGCGGAATACCCTCAGACTTCAAGAAGAATATAATAATTCCAATCCCAAAGAAAGCAGGTGTTGACAGATGTGAAAATTACCGAACTATCAGTTTGATAAGTCACAGTTGCAAAATACTAACGCGAATTCTTTACAGACGAATGAAAAAGCCGACCTCGGGGAAGATCAGTTTGGATTCCGTAGGAATATTGGAACACGTGAGGCAATACTGACTCTACGACTTGTCTTAGAAGAAAGATTAAGGAAAGGCAAACCTACGTTTCTAGCATTTGTAGACTTAGAGAAAGCTGTTGACAATGTTGACTGGAATGCTCTCTTTCAAATTCTAAAGGTGGCAGGGGTAAAATACAAGGAGCGAAAGGCTATTTACAATTTGTACGGAAACCAGATGGCAGTTATAAGACTCGAGGGGCATGAAAGGGAAGCAGTGGTTGGGAAGGGAGTGAGAAAGGGTTATAGCCTATCCCCGATGTTATTCAATCTGTATATTGAGCAAGCAGTAAAGGAAACAAAAGAAAAATTCGGAGTAGGTATTAAAATCCATGGAGAAGAAATAAAAACTTTAAGGTTCGCCGATGACATTGTAATTCTGTCAGAGACAGCAAAGGACTTGGAAGAGCAGTTGAACGGAATGGATAGTGTCTTGAAAGGAGGATATAAGATGAACATCAACAAAAGCAAAACGAGGATAATGGAATGTAGTCGAATTAAGTCGGGTGATGCTTAGGAATCAAATTAGGAAGTGAGACACTTAAAGTAGTACAGGAGTTTTGCTATTTGGGGAGCAAAATAACTGATGATGGTCGAAGTAGAGAAGATATAAAATGTAGACTGGCAATGGCAAGGAAAGCGTTTCTGAAGAAGAGAAATTTGTTAACATCGAGTACAGATTTAAGTGTCAGGAAGTCGTTTCTGAAAGTATTTGTATGCAGTGTTGCCGTGTATAGAAGTGAAACATGGACGATAAATAGTTTGGACAAGAAGAGAATAGAAGCTTTCGAAATGTGGTGCTACAGAAGAATGCTGAAGATTAGATGGGTAGATCACATAACTAATGAGGAGGTATTGAATAGAATTTGGGAGGAGTTTGTGGCACAACTTGACAAGAAGAAGAGACCGGTTGGTAGGACATGTTCTGAGGCATCAGGATATCACAAATTTAGCATTGGAGGGCAGCGTGGAGGATAAAAACCGTAGAGGGAGACCAAGAGATGAATACACTAAGCAGATTCAAAAGGATGTAGGCTGCAGTAAGTACTGGGAGATGAAGAAGCTTCCACAGGATAGAGTAGCATGGAGAGCTGCATCAAACCAGTCTCAGGACTGAAGACCACAACAACAACAGTCCAACCTCTGCCTTCCTCTAAGATTTTTACCTTCTCTATCTCACTTTAATATGTTGGAAGTTATTCCATGATCTTATAACAAATGGTTTATCGTCCTGCTCCCTCTTCTTGTCAGCTTTTTCTGTAGGTTCCTTTTTTGCCAATAATCCGGAGAAACTCCTCGCACGTTGTCAGTTCCTTTAATTTTCGACGCCCTTCTACAGGACAAAATCTCAAAGTTTCTGTTCTCTTCTTTTCCCGTTATTTCACATTACATGATTCACTAACATACATTAGTGTGCTCCAAGTGCACACACTCAGAAATTTCTTCTTCAAATTTAGCCCGTCGTTTGATACTAGTGTCACATCTCTGTAAGAGTCGTTTCATGAGAATTTGCTTGGTTTATCTCGTTATTGCATCTTGTATCAGTACCAATTATTTTCGGTGAACTTCTTAATTTATCCCATGAGAAGATTCAGCAGTGGAACATATTACGCTGTTGCCCATAACGGAAGACAAAAATGTTCTTCGTTTTTTGAACTTAACGGATTTGCACACACATTCCGACAACTGGTTAGCGTGCTCAGTATGGGGTGTGACATCCCTGGCAGCAGTACAGGCCTGGCAATGTCGGGCCTGCTGTGAATGATGTCATCAGTCTCATGTTGAGGCAATAACGCCCATTCTTCCTGCAGAGCTGCTCGCAGTATTGAAAGTGGTTGGTGAATGCTGACTTGATGCAAGCCGTCTCCCTAGTGCACCCCAGACGTACTCTATGGGGTTCAAGCCGGGAGAGCGTGCAGACCACGCCATGCGTGCAATATCTTCCGTTTCCCAGAAAACATCAACCGACCTTGCTCTATGAGGTCGAGCATTATCATCCATCAATACTAAGTCTGGACCACCAGCACACAACGGCAAATGAGGTCCCAAGACCTCGTCAAGATACCTGACAGCAGTTAACACTTGCTGATTCACCCGTACAATTTCATGAAGATCTAGGCGCTCAGTCCGGAACTGCACGACTGCTACGATCGCAGGTTCGAGTCTTGCCTCGGGGATGGACGTGTGTGATGTCCTTCGGTTAGCTAGGTTTAAGTAGTTCTAAGTTCTAGGGGACTGATGACCACAGATGTTAAGTCCCATAGTGCTCGGAGCCATTTGAACCATTTTGAATTTCATGAAGAAGGGCTCGGGTGGTCAACATAATTCCTGCAAACACTATTAGGGATCCTACTCGATATCGGTCTCTTTCCACAATGTTTAGATTCCGAAATCATGTTCCACGTTCCCTCCAGACGCGAATCCATCGAGAATCAGCCTCTAGACTAAATCGGGACTTATCCGTGAAAACACATTGGCCCACTGTTCGACCGTCCAGGTAGCATGTTGATGACTGCTTGGTAAAGTACAATCATGTCTTCAGCCTAATAGTTTAATTTGCAGCTTTTCCTCGGAATCATCTTCCATGATTTATTTACAGTAGGCAGTGATAGGCGTTCCCTGGTTTATTAAATTATTTCGGGAGCTGCTTTCTTCCACTGGAACTCTGAGAGGCGGAAGTGGGAGTTACTTTGTGAAACTTAGTTATGCGAGACTAGTTCTCTCCTTAAAGTGAATGCGTGTGTGATTGTGACTTCGTAAGCGTGTAATTCTTTTTCTTTTTATTGGTTCAATAATTATTCGTGTTTCTTTATGTCATTTTTCCTTGTGCTTTGTCCCACTGGACACTTCTATTAGCCTGCAGCTCTGTCTTCTCCTGATTCCATTCGTGATCTCCCGTTACATTGAATTCCACGTTTAAATTTGTTTTTTGGTGTGGAATTAATCCTACATTTCTGGAGTTCTGAAACTTACTTTGTTCATGTGTACCACAAGTTGCTACGAGCTTGTCCAGTCCTCAGTTTTTACTGTTCATTATTCAATCTTCCCTAGCGCATTTCTCATAAATGTTTTCGAACGTGTGTTAATTACTTATTAAATTTTCAACCTGTTTGGTAAGTCTTGTACTTAGTACCATTGTTCGAACATTCAGCCACCTGGGCTATTCCTTCATATTCGCCACTGCATATACTTCGGATTATTTACTGTTTGCCTTATCTATGCTTATTTCATTTATTGCTAACGTGAGGTGAGTCGGTACGAACGTCTCCGCCGCAAATGCGTGTGGATGGTGTTTAATCTTTCCTCTGTAGATTCAATTATCAGTGTGTTAATCCATCCTTTCCTTTCCTTGAATTTCACATGTGATTTAACAAAGAAAAGTCTTTTGGCATCTATAGCGATTTCAATTTAGTGTTCCTTCCTGAATTAATCAGGCACCAACAACTGTTAATAATAGCCTACTCCTTCTTGCATGTTAATACCAGATTTTATGAAAATAGATGTTCATCGTAAAACTTTGTTTCCCTGCGTAATTTACGCTAATTTCCTCACCTGTGTTTCCTAAGCACCATCCTTAGCTTTACCTCAGCGCAATTCGTGATAGGGCAAGTGTATTATGTTCTAGTGAGAATTTAGATAGATTATTTTAAATGTGCTCAAGGAGGCTATGGTTTTAATGGCTATGACGAGCGTCTATAAGAGATCAATAAATTAAGATTACGTTTTCCCCCTAAAGGTGTAACAACAGATTATCAGATGTGGTTTGTTGTAACGATTATTATCCTCTTAAGTGTTTCTCAATGGGGTCTATACTGATGCTCTAGTGACAGCTGTTGTGTCTTGATTCCTTACAAGTCTTGGTTCCATTATCAATCGCATCGATAGAACTGACTATCTGATGTCATTATCTTTCCAAAAGCCAAACTGATCGTCAAGTAACATATTGTATGTGGTGTCACCGCCAGACACCACACTTGCTAGGTGGTAGCCTTTAAATCGGCCGCGGTCCGCTAGTATACGTCGGACCCGCGTGTCGCCACTATCAGTGATTGCAGACCGAGCGCCGCCACACGGCAGGTCTAGAGAGACTTCCTAGCATTCGCCCCAGTTGTACAGCCGACTTTGCTAGCGATGGTTCAGTGACAAATTACGCTCTCATTTGTCGAGACGATAGTTAGCATAGCCTTCAACTACGTCATTTTCTATGACCTAGCAAGGCGCCATTATCATTTGCTGTTTATCTTGTGATGCATGTACCGTCAGACCGATGTTTACCAATTATGGATTAAAGTTAAGTATTCCCGAAGCTACGCACTTATTTTACTAGACTCAACTCCTTTAATTGTTCCAGACCTCACGCCATCCTGCGTGAGCTTAAACGCGTGCCTTTCGGCTACCCGTCACTGTGGATTGGCTGTCTTGCCAGTCCACAACATTCTAAATTTTCTTTCCCATTCTTCTGTATGTTGTTCTTTCCAGCAACTTAGACGCATGAGATGTTAATCTGATTGTGTAATAGTCCTCGCACTTACCTGTTCTGGCTATCTTCGGGTATGAGTGGATAATAGTTTTTCGAGTGTCCGATGTCATGTCTCCAGACTCGTAAATTCTACAAACCGATGCAAATAGTCGTGATTACTTTGTAAATTGGAAAGGAATGTTATCTGTGCCTTCCGTCTTATTTTGTGGCGTTTCTCCTACCCTACGGGCTTTTGTGCTCTTCGGGAGCAGGTTTTCAGTCAACCAACCGTCCTGAGGAAATCACCTGACCACGTTCGAAGTCAATGAGTTCCGCGGAGCGCGCCATTCTGCTCTCTCACGATGTCTAATGACTACTGAGGTTGCTGATATGGAGTACCTGGCCGTAGGTGGCATCACAATGCACTTAATATGAAATACGTATGTTTTCGGGGCTGTCCAGATGCTTTTGAATATTGTTGGGAGAAATGCGTTCGGCGCCATGATGGCTGTGTAGAGAAATAAATGTAAACGTGAGGAATAAAATGTAAACCGTTAGTAAAGATTGTTTTATTTAGAAAGCTCTGAGAGTTTTCACATAAAAAGTTCGGAGGCATTACTTACCAGCACGCCCTCGTAGAGGTACAGAAACAACGAAATAGATTTTAAATTTTGACTCGATAGAAATTACCACAAATGACAAAAGTAGAAGAATATGTGAAGGAAATCGAATTTCCTTTGTGCGACGACGTATTTGGTGCAGGAAATTCGTGCCGTGCCACAGCACGTTCGGTACTGGAAGTGGTAACAATGTTAGCACTGTCCGAGACGCATCTGAGTCGCCACAGTACAGTTCAGTTATCGTTTAGCATTGCGGTCGAGTAACGTTGAACCTATTCGGCCGGAAGAAAGACTGCTAAGATACTACTAGTGAGATACATGTCACATGTCTGTAGTCGTAAAACATGTGCCACGGCTAATTTAGATCCTAAGCATACACAAGGACATTGGAGCAGTTAAGTTACAGAACTAAACCCTGTGGCAGACAGAAAAATGGAAAAAAACTGATAATTAGGCTGCTGTCTTTTGCAAAAAGCGAACAAAAAAGTGAATCAACATTATGTAGTATTGATCTATATATTGTAAGAACTAGCTGAATAATTCTTTCGGAGCACAAAAAAGGTGAATATGATCCCCATTAAAAGACTACGACAGGAAAGCGGGGAACTAGCTGCCTCAATTCTCATTCAGCCTTTCTCATCAAAAATTTTGGCAGGCGAATATATTCGCGCTCTTTAGCACAGGACATTTTAAATCCTCTGACCCAGTCTCTCTTTGTAGTGAAGCCTTCATACTCAGCGTGTCCCTCTCAATGCCACTGTCTGTAAATGTCGTCACTGTCTTCGTTGCTTTCTCTCGCTCTGCCTTACCTGTTTCTTCTTCTCTGCCGCGTTCAGTGTCTCTCGGTACCACTGCCAGTCTTTGTCCCGTCAAAAATTCTCTCTCACTTTCTCTCCCACTGTATCTTTCTTTTTCACTAATAGTCTGCTATCTTTCTCCACCACTACCTCCTCTCCACACACGTATTTGAGGATGGTTTGTGAGGTGTTTAGACCCTAGACCGGGAAAATTTAATAAGTGGCTGGGGCAAAGTGGGCAAATTTTTTATGTTAAGGTTCACCAGTCGGGGGCAGGGTCCAGATTCCCCCAAGCCTACACGTTGTTTCCACTCATCTGTCTTTTTCATTTCCACTGTTTCCTCTCCATTCTCCTCCTACTTATATCTCCACCCATCCCTCTTTCTGTTTTACTGCCTCTGTCTGTTACCGACCATCACTACTTTCTCTCTCTTTGGTTCCCACTGCTATTGTCTTCACTCATCTCTCTTTCTCTTTCACTGCCACTTTATCCCTCAAATCATCGCTGTTTCCTCTCTTTCTCTCGCACTGGCACCGTCTCCTGTGTGTTCTCTCTGCTATTCTTTTTCGACAAACAAAAAGCGCGAATATGCTCGCATGCCAAAATCTTGGTGAGAAATGCGGAATGAGGATCGAGACAGCAGGTTCGGCACATTCCTGCCAGTCTTTTAAAGAAACCTATTTCCTTTTATTGTGCTTCGACAGGAGCGTTTTCAGTTGATTTTCCTCGTCACTCTGCCAAAACAAGGTGTGTTGTTAATATAAAACGTGATATGTAGGTCAGTAAAGTTTTGACAGTTTATTTATATACTTTCACACATTTACATACTTTGACACATGTAAACAACAAGTAAGTACGCATAATAAACTTTAAAAAGAAATCGTGTCCCATGCCACGAAAGTTCACTTTAGACAACTTTGTATGAAAATGTACAACATTTTTAGACTACATCTAAAGTACACCAAGAGTGTGGTGTTTGATTTGGAAGTGCAAAGAACTTCGTGTGACAAAACAATTTTTTGTAAGGAACTTACACCGCCAGGTAGCACCGTGGAATACATTCCAGGCCAAGACATGACGTATAGGTGTGAAGTGCCAATTACGTAGGCACAGTGCATCATGGACTTTTACACGTGAAAAAATGGCGACTAAAAATAATTTGGTGACCTCAAAAGCATTGCGATGACCCCAGAACCTTTGGCAGGTGGCCTTACGTTAGTTAAAACTAGATTTACACCTCGGACCGGATGTTACTTGCATATTTTGGGAGCATAAGTACGGAAAGTTTGAACCTCTGGATCTCGGTAACGGAAAATAACGTCAAAAAAAGTTTCATGTTTCCCCGAGAACATCATCTTAAGAACATATGGTAAAAAAGTCGACGATTTGCCGTGAACAGAAATTATAGAAGTGGCCATCCTCATAATTGGCACTTTTGGTACCCAAAAATCTCGGTCTTTCGGGTGTATTTGATAACGCATATTGACTGTCGAAAACGGGAAAATGGCGTTTCTAGATAAATGTTTAAATAATATAAAGCTACAATTTACAGCTGTTTTTTGTTCTTAGTTATTTAACGGCGACCTGCTGTGCAAAAACGGGTTTTTGCGTTTTTTCTTGTAAGTGCGGTGAAAGTGAACATATGGATCTTGGTAACGGATAATGATATTGTATAAATTTTCGACGTTTCCGGAGATCATCACGTAAGAAAATACGGTGAAAATTTCGACTATGTGCCAAGAATAGAAATTATAGGCCTGCTCATTCCCACAATTGGTACTTTTGCTACAACGAAATAATGGTTTTTCCGTGTTTTCTCCGGCACCGGTACTTTCATAAGCCATCTAACGTCCACTGTAGACCAGACATGATGCGAAAGAACCAACCCCGCTACGGTCGCAGGTTCGAATCCTGCCTCGGGCATGGATGTGTGTGATGTCCTTAGGTTAGTTAGGTTTAATTAGTTCTTGAGTTCTAGGCCACTGATGACATCAGAAGTGAAGTCGCATAGTGCTCAGAGCCATTTGAACCATTTTGACCCAAAGAACCAACCGATTTACTCGATTTGCCTGGGCTGGACGAAATGTGCAATGTTTAAAATGTTACGCTATGATTTAGGATAGCAACAGTAGCACATTCTCCAGACAGGTAAAAAAATGATCGATAGGCCAAGTGCTATCCAAAACATTTGAGCGCTTATCCCTACGATCAACAGAATCCGAGATATGATTCCTGAAATATCTCGTTTTCGCGCACGGCTTTTTGGAATATGTTAGTACAGTGTACTGTCGTGCACGGATAGACGGTACGCTTTAATATCGAAAATAAGTTTTATACGGCAGAAAATGTTTCTAGTTCCGTGAGACTGTCACGTACAGTGAGTGCTAACGCGCTCTGCAGACACCGCTAACTGAGTTGTAAAGAGGTTAACTCATTCAGTGAGTGTTTGCTAACTTCATCTCGTGTGATGCATTATCAAGCAAACTTCTCTTCTCGCTCACCTTGGTGCGTGAGCTAGGTACTGAATAGTGAACAAACTAGTCCCAACACGAGCAGAGAATTTGTTCTCTGGATAGGAGGCGTGCTGAAAAGTAATCCCTCAGACTTTTAATGCAGAATCTCTTAAAGCTTTTGAAATACAACAAACTTTATTTACCTTTTACATCATTATTTTTGATGTCTACATATTTATTTCTCAACATGGTCACTCTGGTGACGAACACGTTTCTCAAAATTCGTTGATACCGTCACTTGGTTGACGGAGCCACAAACTCACCTCTCCTTGCACCGCTTCATCGCTCTCAAAGTAAGTCCTCGAAGGTGTTCTTTAAGTTTGGGAAACGGATGAAACGTATGAAAACAGGATGGAGAAAGGTAGGGACTGTATGGAGAGTGAGTGAGAAGTCAACCCAAGCCTGCGGATTTTTGCAGATGTGGAAGCGTTCGTGTGTGGTCCGGCATTGTCCTGCTGAAGAAGAGTGTGCTCCATGTGTGGACGAGGTCTTCGAATTCGAAACTCGATTAGTGCACATTGTTTTTCACGCACCGTCATAGTTACGTTACACATCTCCATGTTATATGCTAAAATTATGACCCCTCTAATGGCAGTGGGTTCCGAATATGTAGACATGAAGAATAAAGGTGTGGATTTTTAATAACGCTACTTTTTTTAATTTGAAAGCTTTAAAAGTTTTCACATTAAATATTCGGAGACAATTTTCAGCATGCTCTCGTACTTTGACTGTCCACTGTCATTTAATGTTATTCAATTCACTCGTTACTGGCATATCATTAGCAACACTACTGGCCATTAAAATTGCTACACCAAGAAGAAATGCAGTTGATAAACGGGTATTCATTGCACAAATATATTATTGGCTCAGAATTCATGATATGGAACGAATTCATTGCCATCCTCGAAAGAAAAAGTTGATGTGTTGTTGTACTCAGTTGCAAACAAACTTGAATTACCACATGGAATGAGAGCATGTGACAGTCTTGATGGTTTGTGCCTCAGATGGAGAAGTTTAGTTAGATATCAGTAGATTATCAGTGCAGGTTTAACCTCAAGCAACGTTCTTATCTCAAAGTCACTGGTAAGGATTTCGATGTACGATTCCACACTTCGGGTGTTCATATGAGGTTAGCCGATGCCACCCAACCCCACCACCCACTGGGGAACTGATCAACGTCATTCTATTCTACCCAAGCCCTTATTAGATAATTGGGCGAGTTATGTTCATGGTCACCAAGGGGAACCCTGGCACTACCCTTGCACCTTAGGCAATTTAATTAGATTACGACATAACTCGATACCAGTCATATGATATAAAATTTGTGGGCTGCCCTTGGACCAATGGGAGCATATTAAAATGGTAGGAAACCCCTCCTCTCTCCTCTGGTCCATAATATTCGGGCTCCTCCTCCCCCTTATCATCCTTTATAATTAGGTCAATTGCTTAAGTTTCTTCATTTAAAGACTGTGGGTCATAGGGAGAGTTTCTGGTTTGTTATAAAAAAGTGAAAATAATTCTATAGTGGCAGGATTTGGAAGAAATTACAATGACATAACAAATTAACTGACGGTTTATTATTAACAATCTTGTTTGATCCATACGTTTTTACAATAATTTTTTATTGTTTATTAAGAGTTTTTGTTTCTTTTATTTATAAAGATATGTTTCTGAATTACACAGCCATTTTTTTCTTGTGTCAAAAAATTGGTTGTATTTACAAAGTAATTGTTCTGATGACTATTAGGCAAATCACACTAAAATTAGAAGAACTTAAAAATTGTGTTTCCGATTTTCTTCCTGCACACAGTATTTACATTTTAATTGTTCTGTTTATTAATTGTTCTGTTTACACTGCTTGCATTTTCTTTCTAAATACAGTATTTACTACTCTCTCTCTCTCTCTCTCTGTCTGTCTGTCTGTCGCTGTGTGTGTGTGTGTGTGTGTGTGTGTGTGTGTGTGTGTGTGTGTGTGTGTGCGTGTGAGTGAAGTGGTTTATCCACGTATTCAGCACACACTCGCATATACATCCACTGTTTACTAATAAATAAATAACTACACAGTTCATTAAAGTTCAGTCGTGCAGTTAATCTAATTTCTACAGCTTCCTTGAAATTAGAATCACAAATGAAACAGAAGCCATTATTTATTAAGTTAATTTCTACAGCTTCTTTGAAATTACTGTGGAAGAGAAGCCATAGACATTGAACAGCAACTTAATGGACAGAAATAATGGTTTTAATTTGGGTAAGGCGTGGGATTCGGCTCTTGGGGTAATTAAGTTGTGGAGGAGCCGTCACAGTGTTACCATTTCCGAATATACATCAAATGTCTGAACACTTTCACCACAGGTGGCCCGTGTGCAAGTGCACCTCTTTGCTGCTGACCAGTATGTGTGACCCGCATGCACAGTACCGCCACAGTGCATCACATAAGGGTGCGCTTGACGTCCTGCCATCAGTTTTGCTACTCACGTTGGACGATACGCCGCCGAAATGTCAGATGAAGCAGTAATATTTGTACGGCTGCATGGCCAAAATTTCATGGATAATTCACTACACTATGAGAAGTTAAAAATGCACATTAAATAAATACACAGTCATACACTCAGCCACTTAATGAATAGTGTGAGTATGGGAGTGTGCCAATCCAGAACCACAGATGAATCATTTGTCACTATGATATTACAGTCCTACATTCAGCTGCAGTGCATGGTCTTGACCAGGTATCTCTTGTGTAATCCACGATTGTGAGACCCTTTGAGGTCACACGATGTACATTCTTAGCCCACCTTCATATAAACAATATGCGTACATTTTCGATCTGACCCCTACAAACTCCACAATCTGGGAATCATCCTCCTCGTCGTTCATCAGTTTGATAACCTTCTTGGTTTTTGGTGTTTTCCTAAGAGGATTATCGGCTGCATGTCCAGATGTGCCGAATTCCTCGTTATTGTACCAAATTACTTCACATACAAGTAGACTGCAGCCTTTCACCCACGAGATGAAACTATCTGCATCCATATAAAGTAACTTGAGTTCGCGAAGTTTGCGTTCATAAAATCAAGGTGGAATTGGTGCATATGGAGTTCGGTGAGTTCCAGACTACTATACCGATACAGATGGATTTCGTTAACTGCAATGAAACATTGGCTATCTCTATATCGGCTAGACCATCGTTGAAGATGATGGCCTGCCTGATATTTGGCCCAGTGATGCAATCTCTTGCGCCATAGCACGCATCTCACTGGTAAACTAAATGAATTTTGCAATATTCTCTAACATTTTCCATTTTTTCCGAGAGCCAAATAACTCATAATCTTGTAAAAATCTTTATCAAAGTCACACGTCGCGAGAATCTTGTGTTCGGTGTTTGCGTCATTGTACTCCAACCAACAACGCTTCATGAAGGCTAAACCGGATGACATTAACAAGTCCATCCCCAACATAAGACACTGATGGAGGTTTCTTAAGTGCAAAATATATCACTGTTTCTTCCTCAGGGTTCTCAACAGCTTCGGGACAAAACCGTTTCGCGGGACTTGGCACTCTGGATGCAGTGACAATTCTCTACTATCGTCATGCAAATGGGTGAGATATACCGGTTCTACCTCCAGATCATGTCTTTCACCAGCATTTTCATTAACGTCATCAATCTCTTCCTTCAGTCTGACGATTTCCTCTTCAGGCAGTCATTGGAACCCTCCAAATGGTAGGCTATTTGCAGGGCGTGCCTTTAGAGGTTGTTTACACCCAAGGAAAGGATGTAAATGAAATCGCCAGACGGCTTGTATCGCTCCTCACTCATTTGTGATTTATTTGCTTTGGTGTACCTGTGCACGTATTGGCAAAGCCGCCGCCCCCCCCCCCCCCCCCCAAAAAAAAAATAATTAAAATTCTCGTTCGAAGAACACCACGTCAACATCGGTTAACAGCTCGATGGTGATGGCACGTGGCTTCCTTAACATTGCGTCCCACAAATGCCCAGGTGTGGTAAAATAGAAGGCAGAAATGGTTCAAAAATGGTTCAAATGGCTCTGAGCACTACGGGACTTGACATATGAGGTCATCAGTCCCCTAGAACTTAGAAGTACTTTAACCTAACTAACCTACGGACATCACACACATCCTTGCCCGAGGCAGGATTCGAACCTGCGACCGTAGCGGTCGTGCGGTTCCAGATTGAAGCGCCTAGAACCGCTCGACCACTGCGGCCGGCAATAGAAGCCAGGATCCAGAGAATTTGTGCCCAGACATACACTCTGGACTTCCTCAAAAATGTATTCGATCAGGTGGACATCTGTCTTCTCCCAAATCAGGAATGCCAAACACCTTCACCGCATGCTCATACTCTATATCCGTTATGGCATACGTGTTAGTTTACTGGAGAATGTGGTTATGTCAGTCAGTGTGGTTTCATAAAGTCTCTCCATCAAATTCAGCTATTTTTGTGAATGGCCCCTCTTTTTTGCAGCTAGCTGAAACTTTGCATCATCGGTATAGGTGGCTCCGGTGACATGCAAATAATCTCGCGAGATTATCCCCGGCGTATGGTTCGAATTTGTTGCGACTGGAGTCGAATGAGCATATAACTTTATACGTTGCTGGATACAATATTTGCCAACCTGTGAAGGCAGTATGGGAGGCAGTGGAGTCATCTTTACGGCACCACAGGGGCTAGGAGGCAGAGTATACAATGAAGAGATATCGCTCCTGGTGCTGGGCATTCTTAAACTTCAAGAACTTTTTATCCTTGGTAGGCTTTCCTGTGTGTACCAATTCTTGGCTTGAGCAGCCTGTAACGTAGCAAATTTTTACGAGTTATGTTCTGCGTGTAAAGCGTAGCTTGCTGTGTAGCCGGGAGGAGAGTTTGAGTCTCACTCTCGCACAGTTGATGCTGGTTACTGGGCCGGGTGAGCCGCGTACTTGCTTAACGCTGCGTGAAATACGTTACACATACTCTCTATGAATCTGAAGAAGCAGTATTAAATAGTAATCTATCTTCTTCATACTTAGTATACAAAATTTTAAGGATGATGCAACCACACTGTTAAAACTTCAAATCAACGACTTCTGTACTTTCGGAGACATAAATTTTTACCTAAAACACATAATAACCGTGCTGGCTTTGTGAAACTAAGTTAGGGACTGTAATGTATTCATCTATAGTATCAATAAACTACAACCAACAGGTTAGGGTCATGCAATCTAATTTCATGGAATTTTCTTTAGAGTCTTTACCACAGATATCTGACGTAATAGAAAATGGTGTGGAAAATTGTTATTTCATCGTGTTTTGGTTGTGTTAGTGTTTTGGACAGACTGAGAGAATGAATGGAGGATATACGTGAAGTGAGGATGTGATACTTCATTAAAACTACGTAAATGTAAGCGTGAAAAAATTATTGTGCAATAGGGGAATTTGCGTCGTGTGTCCGAGTGAACTTAATTTTGTAAAAGGCAGCCAAAAGGGGCATTGAGTATTAGATTTATTAGTTATTTATTTTGCGGAAAGGAGTCGTATTTTGTTTTCATTAAATTTCATTTAGCCTTCAGATTACGAGATTTCTAGTATAAATTACTTGTGGTAATGTGATTGGGTAACAGAAATACCGTGAGTGCAGAAGTGCTCGAGATGATCTGATTTGCCGCTTAGCATACTAACCAATAGGAAATTAGCATTGCCCGGGCGTTTGAGTAGGGCTTTGTGCTTCAGATCTACGAGTCGAGATAGTCACTCGGGAGCCGCCTTCTGGTAAACACTTGTGTTAAATCGCACTGTTCAAATTTGCACCAAAGTGAAGAAATTCGCGCGTTTTATCGGATATAGTGTCGCTGACGAAAAGCGACTACAGTGTTGAGCATTTTGTGAAAGTTTGTGTTTTTTAGAAGACATTCGCGCGTGAACATTTCATGTCGACCGTACACTCAGCGTGGCGTGTTTCATGCAGATTACGAGCCACTTGGCGAGCACTTCTTTACAAGAAGCCTACTGAACAACTGAATGTGTTAACTTGCAAGTAGTCGTGGATCAGAGAATGTTTGGACGTTGAAAATATCGGGTCGGACTAAATATTTGTGGCTGCTTTTGGGTGTGAACTTTTAACAGAGACAGTCAGTAATACTGCATAATTGATGTCGGGATATTAGATGCGAACTTGATAGCCATTTTCCGTGTCAGATTAAAGGACATTTTAGACATTATTTTAAACGAGTCATGCAAGAATCCCGAACCCTCGATAGTTTAACTTTCAGCTACTGCCCATGGACTGGAGTTATCTGACCTTTGCGTGGTAGGTATTTAGTCGAATTTTCGTCATCGCTGCTTCTGTCAGCTAAACCAGTATCTGCCATCGCAGAGTGAAGAGGCAGACAACCTGGAACCTATCCAGGTAGGTGGACTCATTGTTTTAATGGATAGTGAGAGACCAACCCGCCTCTACGCAAGCGTTTCAAGATACTTAGGCTTTGTAAAAGAGTTGAGATATCTGTAGCAAAAATATTTCGTCCGTTTATTTTTTGATATCCAGGGCGTAAACTTAAACTGAATAATCACGGTTCCGCTTCTCAAATTTTCGAAGATCTTCGAGATTCATGGAGAACGAGATGCCTTGGAAATTGTGATGTCCACCAGCATCACATGTTTGATATGTATGCATATGCCCTGCATTTCTCGGTTAATGTCTGTCGCTTGCTAGAAGCGACCATCCAAGACAGTATCTTATTAAGATTCTGAACATTGGTACAAGAATTTTTAGCGACAATATCTTTCGGAAGAGGATGAAACTGGACCCCTAATAAATGAGTCAAAGATATGCGAGTACACTGAATAACATGCGAGTACACTGTATATCGAAGTGGAATACAGAGCTGACCATCTTACTGGACCCTCTTTCACACATTTTGGAAAAATCACCAGCATTACTGCCCTCTTTCAGAGGGTGCATGTTCACAGTACGCAACAGCTTTGCAATTAATGGCTTGTTACTAAGGATCACTGACGTATCCAGAGAGCTCCCTTTCCAGAACAGCTTGATGAGCAATAAGGATAATGTCAGGACCTCATTTGCCCATACTAAAGATTCACTGCAGGTCAGTGATATCCTGTGCCCAAATGTACCAGCAACCACATAGTAGTCTAGTGCAGCCAGTGGACCTAGAAACAATCAAGAACACCTCACTTTAGTAATGCATGCAAGCTGTTGTGTTGGGTGACAAGCGTATTATTATTATTGTAGAGAAATGTGGAAACTGCTACTCAAGCGTTCACTCGTCGACAACTGGCATCATCCTCCATGAAGTAATGCTGGAGAGTGGGGATGGGTTCACACTCATGGTTTGAGGCGTCAGATGGATAGATTAGTTCCCGCCGTGTGGACTTACAAACAGACAGGAACACATCGCGTTACACATCACGTTAGTAATACATGCAATTGTGTGGCTTATTATGATTATTATCATGATTATTAGTATTGCTTAAGAAGAGTACAAAGAACTACTGCTCGTATTCGCTCCTCGGTGCCTAGTGTCATCCCCCAAGAGCTCACTGGGGAGAAAGACGTCGGCTCAAATACGGGGATCTCTATCTCCAGTCTCTGCACAGTGTCACCATCATCATCGTCATGATCTTAATCATGTATAATGACCGATTGTGGCGACGCTGAATTAATTGTTACAGGACACTGCGGTACCCCCTCCATTCCCGTCGCCGTGATCTCACTGAAAAATTCTACAAGATACAGAAAAAAAAGCATAATGTTAGATAGCAGCATTATTCATACACACACACACACACACACACACACACACACACACACACACACACACACACATGGGTAATGAGGGTGAGAAAATCGCGTAATTACTTTCACATGTTATATGATTTAAAAGGTTCAAATGGCTCTGAGCACTATGCGACTTAACTGCTGAGGTCATCAGTCGCCTAGAACTTAGAACTAATTAAACCTAACTAACCTAAGGACATCACACACACCCATGCCAGAGGCAGGATTCGAACCTGCGACAGTAGCGGTCGCTCTGCTCCAGACTGTAGAGCCTAGAACCGCCCGGCCACTCCGGCCGGCTTATATGATTTTTCCAGGCGCCATCCTCCGGAACCCCAAGAAGGCTCACCAGATCCTCAGGAGCATCATTAGGGGTGACGTTATGCTCTCTGTAAGCAAAAGAAAGAGCAGAAGAAACTAGTCACCAAATTGCAGCTAAAAAACGAAATATGCACATAAATAAACAAAAACACCATGAACAGAAATCGTCACCAAATACCTGCAGAATCGTCATCAGAGTTCAATCAGTGGCACTTATTAGTTGCTCCATTGTCGCTACCAATATGCCATGGCTCACAGAACGGTGGCAAGGTCTAGGAAGGAAGAAACAGAACGCGGGAGGGATAGCAGTTCCTACTGAGAAGCTGTAGAGAGTAATGTTCTTAGTTGGGGTGAAGGGAATGCTGGGACTGCTATCACTGGGGAGCACTAGAGAGTTTCTAAAGCCAGTCTCCTCACTAGGGGAAATGAACGGAATGCAGCCACTGTGAACGCACCGTAGACGGCGCTGGTCCTCTTCAAATGCAAGATGTACGTTGCCTTACGCTACTTCTCACATGAAAGGGCGCCATTTTGATTTGGCTTCTCTAGCAATGTGTTTGGGTCCTACAACTATTAAGGTGGTATGTAGATCTGTGAAACTGGAGACATACCATCAGGATTTTCGGAAAAATATCATTCACATAAGCAACTTCCTGGCCGATTAAAACTGTGTGCCGGACCGAGACTGGAACTCGGGCAAGTGCTCCACCAACTGATACACCCAAGCACGAGTCACGACCCGTCCTCACAGCTTTACTTCCACTATTAGCTCGTCTCCTACCCCCCAAAGAAGCTTTCTTGCCCAGGTTCGCAGGAGAGTTTCTGTGAAGTCTGAAACGTTGGAGACGAGTTACTGGCGGAAATAAAGCTGTGAGGGTGGGTCGTGCTTGGGTAGCTCAGTTGGTAGAGCATTTGCCGGCGAAAGGCAAAGGTCCCGAGTTCGTGCCTCGGTCCAGCACCCAGTTTTAATCTGCCAGGAAGTTTAGTATCAGCGCACTCTCCGCTACAGAGTGAAAATTTCATTCTGGAATCATTCACATAATTCCGAAGACAGAAAGGGCAGATACATGCGAGATTTTTCGTATAATCAATTTCACATCTCACGCATGCAAGTTGTTTGACAAGAATAACACACAAAGGAATGGGAAAAAAAAATTCATGTTCTATTAGAGGACGATCAGTTTGGTTTTAGGAATGATAAAGGCACCAGAGAGGCAGTTCTGACGTTGTGCCTGATAGTAGAATCATGGAAAAATCAAGAAACGTTCACAGGATTTGTCGGCCTAGAAAAACCTTTCGACAGTGTAAAACGGTGCAAGGTAAATATATGTAAACTATAGGGAAAGACTGTTATATCAGTATGTATAAGGAGCAATCAAAACTCTTCCGTTTGAGAGTTTTTGCAGTTTATATGCAATCCGGGGCGACTCCGATGTGGGTATATAAGTAGCGACATACAGACAAAGGGTTTGTTTGACCTTCGAACGGAATTTTTTTGATCTCTCCTGATACAAGAAATAAGAGGGGAAAAAATTTAAAAAAAAACTGAAAGACCAAGAACGAAGTATATATTTTCTGCTTGAACAGTCCACGGGTATATTGCCGGTTCATAGTGTCCATAGTGCTCGTTGGTCACTATGAACCGGCAGTATACCCGTAGACCGCTCGATCAACAAATACACCGGGAGAAACTGAAGAATCATATATATATGCTCATTAAAATGATATAAGAGAGGAATGTATTCCTTCGCCCCTACTTCTCAATCAGTACATCGAAGAAACAAAGACGGAAATAAAGGAAGGTTTCAGGTGGGGGATAATTTCGCCGATGACGTTCCTATCCTCCGTGAAAGCGGGGAAGAACTGCAGGACCTAATGAGCACACACTATGGATTGATAGTAAACCGAAAAAAGACTTAAATAATAAACAGTAGCAGAAATGAGATTAGCGATAAACTGAAAACTGAAATTGGAGACGAAGGAAACGAAGTCTCCCGCCTTCGATGCTAAATAACGCATGACAACGAATCACGGACGACATAAATAACAGACTAACACTGACAAGGAGGGCATTCCAGGCTAAAGAAGCCTGTTAGTTTCAAAAATCGGCATTAATTCGAGGAAGAAGTTTCTGAACACGTACGTCGGGAGTACAGTATTGTATGGTAGTGAATCATGTGCTGTGAGAAAAGCAGGAAAAAAGATTGAAGCTTTTGAGATAGAAGGCTGCTATAATTTGATGGACTGATGAAATAAGACATGAGATCATCCACAGAATCGACGATGAAAGGAACATGGGGAAAACACTGACAAGAAGAAGCTACAGGATGACCGGACATGTGTTAGGGAATAAGTTCCATTTCATCTGAGGGGGCCATAGTGGCTAAACACTACAGGAGAAGACAGAGATTAGAATACATCCAGGAAATGGTTAAGAACATTGGGTGTGAGTTATGGTCTCAGATAAAGACGGTAACATAGGAGAGGGATTTGTGGCTGGCCGCATCAAACCGGTCAGATTACTGGTGACAAAAAAAAAAAATAGCAAACTATGTGTGGTTACCCCTCGGACTGAGGGAATCGCTGCACTTAGCGATCCATATTGACGTTAACAGTTATAGTTGAAAAACTGTGACTAGTGTACTCTAGAACCAATATGAAAGGGTAAACACGATCCTTTCAGATGACAAGCGGAGACAAGTTTGAGATATCAAACATTTGCGTCAGGGGTATTGGCAAATGCCTCTGCTGGTGACGCGACAAAGCTCCCTGGGCAAGGTGCGTTTCCATGGACTCTGGACTTGTGCTTGGAGGCCAGATGTTAATTTGTTGCGCAGATGTTTTGCTTTAGACTTGACTTAATATCTCCAGGCTGCTATCGATTGCGGAGGAAGGCATCCGCTGACAGTAGTCATCCGACCACACGCCCAGCGTTTCAAGTGAGAAGACATACTAGAGGAGTCCCTGTTGTTAACATTTGCGGCTTCTAATACGTTTTGAATAGATGCCACTCTGTATTAGGATATATGGCACCAATAGTTCCGTTTCTTCAGTTCAAACGAACGAAATTAGATTAATAGTTAAAGTATTTCAATTCGGCTGAATTACGGCGCTTAAATATTTGTTACGGTATATTGATAATTTTTACTTATGGACCGTCTGACAGAAACTGAATTAAACACAATTTTAGTGTCATACGCGTTTCGCCTTTATTTTCTGCAAGGCATCATCAGTGGCCTGGAATATGTACGTATGTTTGCATGTTTGCTATTTAATTTACATTTTTTCATTTACATTTTTGTCATTGTGCCTAAGGTTATAAACAGTTCTGGTGGTTGGTATATCTTATTAAGTATATATATATATAATGGTTTTCTGTTGCCGACTATCAAACGTTTTTGCCAAAGATCGAATGTTATTGGCAAACTTTCGAGCGTAGTTATTGAAGTATCTGTGATCTGTTCGTGTATGCATTTGTGTGTGTGTGTGTGTGTGTGCGTGTGTGTGTGTGCGTGCGTTTTGGTGTGATATAATTTTTTTGTGCTGTGTGTGTGTGTTAATATATATATATATATATATATATATTGGTGGTTGGTATATCTTATTAAATATATATATATATATATATATATATATATATATAACACACACAGCACAAAAAAATTATATCACACCAAAACGCGCACACACACACACACACACACACACACACACACACACAAATGAATACACGAACAGATCACAGATACTTCAATAATTACGCTCGAAAGTTTGGCAATAACACTCGATCTTTGGCAAAAACATTTGATAGTCGGCAACAGAAAACCAAAACATCGCATTGAAACAAGCGTTCAGTTCATAGTGCTGTGGAATGTGGAAAAAAAACCGCAAGTTGGCATTCATAAGAAGAACAACACCAAAAATGCAACAGGAGCGAAATATGTAAAAAATTGTCCACGCAACCTGTAAGTACAGTTCAAAACATTACTACTTAATAGGATATACCAACCACCAGAACTGTTTATAACCTATAGGCACAGTAACAAAAATGTAAATTAAATAGCAAACATATGTATATACACTCCTGGAAATGGAAAAAAGAACACATTGACACCGGTGTGTCAGACCCACCATACTTGCTCCGGACACTGCGAGAGGGCTGTACAAGCAATGATCACACGAACGGCACAGCGGACACACCAGGAACCGCGGTGTTGGCCGTCGAATGGCGCTAGCTGCGCAGCATTTGTGCACCGCCGCCGTCAGTGTCAGCCAGTTTGCCGTGGCATACGGAGCTCCATCGCAGTCTTTAACACAGGTAGCATGCCGCGACAGCGTGGACGTGAACTGTATGTGCAGTTGACGGACTTTGAGCGAGGGCGTATAGTGGGCATGCGGGAGGCCGGGTGGACGTACCGCCGAATTGCTCAACACGTGGGGCGTGAGGTCTCCACAGTACATCGATGTTGTCGCTAGTGGTCGGCGGAAGGTACACGTGCCCGTCGACCTGGGACCGGACCGCAGCGACGCACGGATGCACGCCAAGACCGTAGGATCCTACGCAGTGCCGTAGGGGACCGCACCGCCACTTCCCAGCAAATTAGGGACACTGTTGCTCCTGGGGTATCGGCGAGGACCATTCGCAACCGTCTCCATGATGCTGGGCTACGGTCCCGCACACCGTTAGGCCGTCTTCTGCTCACGCCCCAACATCGTGCAGCCCGCCTCCAGTGGTGTCGCGACAGGCGTGAATGGAGGGACGGATGGAGACGTGTCGTCTTCAGCGATGAGAGTCGCTTCTGCCTTGGTGCCAATGATGGTCGTATGCGTGTTTGGCGCCGTGCAGGTGAGCGCCACAATCAGGACTGCATACGACCGAGGCACACAGGGCCAACACCCGGCATCATGGTGTGGGGAGCGATCTCCAACACTGGCCGTACACCACTGGTGATCGTCGAGGGGACACTGAATAGTGCACGGTACATCCAAACCGTCATCGAACCCATCGTTCTACCATTCCTAGACCGGCAAGGGAACTTGCTGTTCCAACAGGACAATGCACGTCCGCATGTATCCCGTGCCACCCAACGTGCTCTAGAAGGTGTAAGTCAACTACCCTGGCCAGCAAGATCTCCGGGTCTGTCCCCCATTGAGCATGTTTGGGACTGGATGAAGCGTCGTCTCACGCGGTCTGCACGTCCAGCACGAACGCTGGTCCAACTGAGGCGCCAGGTGGAAATGGCATGGCAAGCCGTTCCACAGGACTACATCCAGCATCTCTACGATTGTCTCCATGGGAGAATAGCAGCCTGCATTGCTGCGAAAGGTGGATATACACTGTACTAGTGCCGACATTGTGCATGCTCTGTTGCCTGTGTCTATGTGCCTGTGGTTCTGTCAGTGTGATCATGTGATGTATCTGACCCCAGGAATGTGTCAATAAAGTTTCCCCTTCCTGGGACAATGAATTCACGGTGTTCTTATTTCAATTTCCAGGAGTGTATTACAGGCGACTGATGGTGCCTTGCAGAAAATAAAGGCGAAACGCATATGGCACTAAAATAGTGTTTTATTCAGTTGCTGTCAGACGGTCCATAAGTAAAAATGATCAATATACCGTAATATTACACGCAACTGAGGAAGACATGACAACAAAAGTTGATGTTTATTTCTTACCTATTCCTTTGCAAGAACAGATCAAATGTTACTCATAAAATGATATAGCAAATAATATTTTAACATAATAATTATAACTATGCATTAGGATGTTTAAAGGAAAACATCTAAATAAAATATCTACATTGAAAAAAGATATAATAATAATAATAATAATTTTTGGAAGAAAGGACAGCCTTGGGAGAGCCAGTCCTGACAAAAGTCTACCATCTGGTGAGCAAGATGTATGAGACAGGCGAAACACCCTCAGACTTCAAGAAGAATATAATAATTCCAATCCCAAAGAAAGCAGGTGTTGACAGATGTGAAAATTACCGAACTATCAGTTTAATAAGGCACAGCTGCAAAATACTAACACGAATTCATTACAGACGAATGGAAAAACTGATAGAAGCCGACTTCGGGGAAGATCAGTTCGGATTCCGTAGAAATACTGGAACACGTGAGGCAATACTGACCTTACGACTTAGAAGAAAGATTAAGGAAAGGCAAACCTACGTTTCTAGCATTTGTAGACTTAGAGAAAGCTTTTGACAATGTTGATTGGAATACTCTCTTCCAAATTCTGAAGGTGGCAGGGGTAAAATACAGGTAGCGAAAGGCTATTTACAATTTGTACAGAAACCAGATGGCAGTTATAAGACTCGAGGGGTATGAAAGGGAAGCAGTGGTTGGGAAGGGAGTGAGACAGGGTTGTAGCCTCTCTCCGATGTTATTCAATCTGTATATTGAGCAAGCAATAAAGGAAACAAAAGAAAAGTTCGGAGTAGGTATTAAAATCCGTGGAGAAGAAATAAAAACTTTGAGGTTCGCCGATGACATTGTAATTCTGTCAGAGACAGCAAAGGACTTGGAAGAGCAGCTGAACGGAATGGACAGTGTCTTGAAAGGAGAGTACAAGATGAACATCAACAAAAGCAAAACGAGGATAATGGAATGTAGTCGAATTAAGTCGGGAGATGCTGAGCGTATTAGATTAGGAAATGAGACACTTAAAGTAGTAAAGGAGTTTTGCTATTTGGGGAGCAAAATAACTGATGATGGTCGAAGTAGAGAGGATATAAAATGTAGACTGGCAATGGCAAGGAAAGCATTTCTGAAGAAGAAAAATTTGTTAACATCGAGTATAGATTTAAATGTCAGGAAGTCGTTTCTGAAAGTATTTGTATGGAGTGTAGCCATGTGTGGAAGTGAAACGTGGACGACAAAGAGCTTAGACAAGAAGAGAATAGAAGCTCTCGAAATGTGGTGCTACAGAAGAATGCTGAAGATTAGATGGGTAGATCACATAACTAATGAGGAGGTATTGAATAGAATTGGGGAGAAGAGGAGCTTGTGGCACAACTTGACTAGAAGAAGGGATCGGTTGGTAGGACATGTTCTGAGACATCGAGGGATCACCAATTTAGTATTGGAGGGCAGCGTGGAGGATAAAAATCGTAGAGGGAGACCAAGAGATGAATATACTTATCAGATTCAGAAGAATGTAGGCTGCAGTAGGTACTGGGAGATGAAGAAGCTTGCACAGGATAGAGTAGCATGGAGAGCTGCATCAAACCAGTCTCAGGACTGAAGACCACAACAACAACAGAAGAAAGGAAAAGTTTTATGTACTATCCTTTGGCCATCTGATACACAGATATATGTTTATCCAGAAACCAGAAGGCACACGTTGCTGTTCTTCTGTATTACGATGCAGTGCTAAATCACAATTTTTGTAATTTATAAATCTGGACTACACTATTATATAACACTACACAACAATATTGAACTTGGTATCGGAACCGAGCTTGAGGTCTCATTTGTTTGGATAGTTAGCTTCCGGCGTGCTGAAACCCAACTCAGGATTCACTGTGCCTGTGCTGTTGTGCCATTCAAGGTGCAGAGTTTGGGAGAAGCCTGTCACGGCTTCTTCCTAGTCTTCACCGAGGCTCATCTCCTCACTGCTTCCGTAAGGTTGTCCTAGGTGGATGTTCTGCCGTGGTGCGTCTCGTTCTCGTGATGTGTGGCCTCTTCTTGTTCATCTGTCAGCGAGTTCAGATTATGCCACAGGTACTCATTCCTTATGATGTTACAGACCGTTGCATTACCAGATACGCCCCTTTCCTCGTCTACAACATCTCTTCTAATGGCCCTCTCCCAGACACTGGACTCGCATTCGGGAGGACGACGGTTCAATCCTGCGTCCGGCCATCCTGATTTAGGTTTTCCGTGATTTCCCTAAATCACTCCAGGCAAATGCCGGGATGGTTCCTCTGAAAGGGCACGGCCGACTTCCTTCCCCATCCTTCGCTGATCCGATGAGACCGATGACCTCGCTGTCTGGTCTCAAAAAAATGGCTCTGAGCACTATGGGACTTAACATCTGTGGTCATCAGTCCCCTAGAACTTAGAACTACTTAAACCTAACTAACCTAAGGACATCACACACATCCATGCCCGAGGCAGGATTCGAACCTGCGACCGTAGCAGTCGCGCGGTTCCGGACTGAGCGCCTAGAACCGCTAGACCACCGCGGCCTTCCTGTCTGGTCTCCTTCCCCAAACAACCCAACCCCAACTCTCCCAGACGAAGTGGTCTGAGGCGCCGATTGCTCCACATTCGCAAATGTCTGTGCTGCGTTGTCGTATTTTCAGTAATTAGCTGGGATATGGATCATGTTCCTACAGATAATCTGTAGTTCCCTTGGCCGGAAAAAAATATGACATTCTAGACCTTTCTTTTATGTTAGGAAGGAACTGCTAAGTTCTCCCCCTGTTTCTGTCCTATCCCAGATTTCTTGCCATTCTGTAGTAATACATGTTTTTACTTCTTTATTCGACGTGACTCTTATGCCCAGTATCCCTTTACCTTATCGTAATCGCTCTTTTTGAGCCAATATTCTGGCGAGAAACTTCCCCTAGAAGGTGGAAGAATCTGCAATGATCAACGGCATGAGGACGCAGAAGGCAATTGAAACTACTGCCTTAAAGACACATGTGGTCTGTAATTCAAAAGTGTCGTGATGATCTATCCATTGGCAAAAGATTCCGGGACAGTCCCCTATTCGCATCTCCGGATGGTGAGCTGCCAATGGGGAGGTGACCATAAGAAAAAGACTGAATAACCGACGAAAGGATAACGTTCTATAGTCGGGGTATGAAATGTGAGAAGTTTGAAAGTGGCAGGAAAGCTAGAAAATATGAAAGGGGAAATACTAAAGCTCAGCGTAGATGTTGTGGTGCGGGGAGGGGGGGGGGGGGGCAGTGAAGTCAAGTGGATATAAGACAAGAATTTCTGATTAGATGAGTATAGGGTAATATCAACAGCAGCAAAAAATGGTATAACGGGAGTAGAATCGTTATGAATTGGAAGGTAGGTCAGAAAGTTAGTTACTGTGAACAGCTCAGTGGTAGGGTCGTTCTCATTAGAATCGTCAACAACTCAGGATCGACAACTTTAACTCAGATATACATGCGTAAGAAAACATATAAGGTTATTGAAAGTGTAATTCACTACGTAAAGGGAGGCGAAAATTTCATAGTCATGAGGGATTGGAAATGCAATTGTGGGGAAGAAGCAGAAGAGAAAGTTACCGAAGAATATGGGCTTGGTAGTAGAAATAAGAGAGGAGAAAGATAATCGAGTTCTGCAATACATTTCAGCTAGTAACAGAGAATCACATCAGGAGGAGGTATACTTGGAAAAGGCAAGAAGATACGGAAAGATTTCACTTAGATTACATTGTGGTCAGGCAGAGGTTTCCAAATTAGATATTGGATTGGAACGCATATCCGAGAGCAGACGTAGACTAAGACCACAATTCAGTAGTGATGAAGAATACGCTGAAGTTTAAGAGACTAATCAGGAGAATCAATGCGCAAAGAAGTGGGATATTGAAATATTAAGGAATAAAGAGATACGCTTGAAGTTCTCCAAGGATATGGATCCTGCTATGATGGCTAGTTCACTAATCAGTTCAGTTGAAGAGGAATGGGAAACTCTAAAAAGGGAAATTACGGAAGTTGTAAAGAAAAACATAGGTACAAAGAACGTAACTGCGAAGAAACTACGGATAACATAAGAAATACTTCAGTTGATCGATTAAAGAAGAAAGTACAAAAATGTTCCGATACGTTCAGCAGTACGGAAATAAAAGTGATTTAGGAATGAAATAAACAAAGTGGAGGGAAGCTAAACTGAAATGGCTACTTGAAAGATGTGAAGAATTAAAAAAGAATCATTGGTGGAAGGACTGACTCAGCATGTAGAAACGTCAAAACAATCTTCGGTGAAACTAACAGCAAGGGTAACATTAAGAGTGCAATGAGAATTTCTCTGTTAAATACAAAGGAGAGAGCTGATAGGTCGAAAGAGTACACTAATAACCTCTATGAGAGAGAAGAGTTGTCTGATGTGATAGCAGAAGAGACAGGTGTCGATTTGGAAGAGATAGTGTGAAGAGATACAGTGTGTACAAGAGGCAAGACGGAATAATAAAAGTGGACGACCAAGTACTGCTAGGAGTAAGAAAGGTCTAAGACATGGATGCAGTCATTCACCCCTACCGTTCAGTCTGTACATCGAAGGAGCAATGACGGAAATAAACGAAAGGGTCAAGAGTGAAATTAAAATTCAGAGTAAAAGGACATAAATAATAAATGCCTGGGCTAGCAGGACAGAGCGGATTAGGTTGTGGAAAGAGGCCTAACTGAGTTCCTGTCAGTTGTACTCAACATACAAACTTTAATTTATCAACACACAGTATTAGAACAAGGATGCAAAACACTCCAAAACTTTAATCGGCCTCCTTTGATTTACCTTAGATCTGCTGAGCGCCACATTCAAATTCCAAGACACAAGGCTTAAGTAAAATTGAAATACAAGGTTCTTCAGGAGGTTTCACCCAAGAATATCTTCTAAATCTTCAATATAATCGGCTGAAGGCCTTAGCAATTTAATTCTGATGGAACTAGCCTGGAGGTCGCATATTAAGCAACAAGAGGAGTTTCAATCAAAAGGCAGATGGCCTTATCTTAAAACATTTCATGCAAATTGGGCTGAAGGCCCCATTCAAAAGCATAACAATCTTAGGCCTTAAGGGCAGGAGGAGAAGATTAATTCAAGAGATATTAAAACTCGGCTGAAGGCCGCTCACCAACAGATAATTTAACGGCTAAAGCCCTAGAAGAAGAGTTTCAATTTTAAGAGGCAGAAGGCCGTATTTTAAAACATTTCATATAAAATAACGAATAACAATCTGAAATGATAATTAAACTGACACCCTAGCTGCAAGCAGGCGTTGATACACTTCATTGGGGACATGTTGAAAATGTGTGCCCCGACCGGGACTCGAACCCGGGATCTCCTGCTTACATGGCAGACGCTCTATCCATCTTTTTTTTTCCCTGCTTACATGGCAGACGCTCTATCCACCTTTTTTGTTTTTTTTGTTTTTTTCTCGGGCAAGTGCTCTACCAACTTTTTTTATTTTTTTTGTTTTTTACTTTTTTCTTTTTTT